>NC_068324.1:2346930-2349430 GCF_025860055.1 Xyrauchen texanus
TTGGCCTTTATCCCTCGCCTATTTTGTTTAGTTGTTTTTACCCTCCTGGGATGACCCGCCGGCAGACGGGGCGCAAGGAGAGGAGGGGGGGGTGGTATATGTCATACCGGGGGCATGCTTGTCATGCTTTATAAGTCTGCTCACGATCACATTGCTGTTTCATTGTGCCAACACGGCAGCCTCCTCCACCCCGGCACCACCTGTTGAGTCCCGTCCTACACGGGGGTAGGCTCCTCACCCTTGCCTCCTATCTCTGGCAGGATATGACGTTCCGAGTACAACAACTCCCTGCTGGGATGACCTGCCGGCAGACGGGGCGCTAGGAGATGAGGTGGGGTGGTATATGTCATACCGGGGGCTCCCGGCCTGAGGCAAGTGTAGAGCGGAGGAGGGCGGGGCCGGGCTGAAACAACGCATCCCCGGTCCCCAATCAGCCTGATGGGGGCATGCGAGCTGTAAAGGCGGCTGGTGACGACAGTTCAGGAGAGAGAGAGAGAATAACAAGCAGCTGCTCTGTGTGTTTATGTTTGTGTGTTTTTGGTTCAGTTTTTCATAAACTATTATTTATATTGCCAAGCCGGTTCTTGTCGCCTCCTTTAACCCGCTTTACAACCACATATGATATTACTCAGCTAGCTATAAACATGTCAATAGTTTATCTCACTTATGCTAACTCAGAAAGAGTTGCACCGCCATGACAATCGTTTACCTGAAAGAGAAAACAGACCATAGAAGAAGACAGTTTACGCTAATATCGGCTATAGCGCCTCTTGTGGCAAAGCTGAGAATGCAACGCGTACTTGCGTTGTATTATGACTTGTGATCTGACACATTTCACAATGCAAAACTCAAACATTCATGCTCGCATAGATAAAAACACTTGCATTTAGGCTAAGGGGAGTTTTTGGGCATGGGTCAGTGGTGAAGTACGTCTCTAACAAGCTCGTCTGAACGAATGGAGTTGAAAAACAACAACAACAGCAGCAGGTTGGGAAAACTGCACAGCCATGTCAAAAACACCGGCAACAAAGAACGTGACCGACTGAGACTCTAAAGTTGGACATTGATTTACCAGCTTCTCCACTGTGCATTGACCGGTTGCTGCTCTCAGGAGCAGAATTAATGCACTTAATGTTTCACCATTTATTGCCTGATTCTGACACATAAGTGCCATTCAACCCTCCACTGTTTATTCAAAGGGCTTGTTACTAACAGTTATTATTATCTAATAGCAGCCCCTCATATCTTGCATATATAACAAATACTGTATATACAAAAGACACCCCAATGCAAAGGTTTTTCTTGATTCATCATAGTCAAATTTCCAAACTAACAAAGGATAAGATATATGCTAGTATCCGTGGTGGAGCGTGCATTCAGTCATTTGGCCCCGTCGAAGCAAAACAGCCATTAGTTCTACAATTACCTTTTACTGATTAGTCGTATAAGTGTCTAGTTTACAGGCTGCATTAGCGTGCAACAACGTGCTGTTTATGCGTGCCACTGTGGAGCCCACAAAGGACTTGGACAAACGAGTCTATTGTGTGCGTTGTGTCGAGGCTTAAGCTATTATAATATGTATACCTGCATGTCATTACCTCCATTAGGAACAAGCTGACTAGGACAAAACCACAACGGGGATATTTAGAAATTCCAAGAAGCATTTGCTCCAGAGAACATTCTCGTAAACTCTGAGCTTAAATTCAGTGAATTAGAGTAAATGGCACGTGGCACATTTGTGCTCTGAATGGTGCGGTCATTACTTTATCCAACTGTTCAATGGAGAAAACTTCAGAAAATGCAAAGCTGGGATGACTGAGTGCATTGATGCTGAGGTTGGGAATGTGCTTTTCATCGTAGCAAAACGATGCGAAAGATAATCGATGAAATTACTGACGATGTTCGTTGACGGTTTTTGGACAAAAAAGATGCATCATGATACTTCAGCGGTTTATTCAAAACATTTGACAAAAATATGACGACAACGAAGTTAGTGACGGAAAAGTTCGTTGATTAAGGTTTTTTTATTTCATCAATAATAACGGGAGACAAAAGACACATTGTGACAATAATTAAACATTTTAATTAAAACTTTTGACGAAGATATGACGACAACAATGTTAGTGACAAAAATGTTCATTGATTATGTGTTTTTCGATTTCATCTACAGTAATAGAGACAAAAAGACACATTGTGAGAATATTTTTACCATTTTTAATTAAACAAAAGAATGACGACAACAGAATTAATGATGAAAATTATCACTGACAACATTTTATTTATTTATTTAATAATAATGGAGATGAAAAAGATAAGAAACACGTTTAATTAAAACTTGACATAAATATGATGTTAACGATGTTATCGACAAATTTAATTTTTTATTTCGTCATTCGTAACAGAGACAAAAAAGACGCACTGTTACATTATGAAACGTTTTTAATTAAAATAGTTGAAAGGAATATGACATTGATGAAGATGCTGATGAATATTATCATTG
>NC_068324.1:2356409-2358909 GCF_025860055.1 Xyrauchen texanus
AAGCAGCTAGCGGGCTCGTGTTTGGATGGATAATAACCTGCATTTAGGGGCCAATATTATCAGAGCTTGACAACTTCCCTTGCTAGGGCTTAGCTATACATCTAATATTATCACGTTCACTATTACGTTAACTAGAGAAAAAAAAAAAAATCTTTTTTATTCTTGCCAAAATGTATTTCAAATATTCTGTAAATTGCACAGTTTGAAGAAATGTACCTTACAAATATTGTATTGGACGCGTTTTATTTTGTATTTATTTTTTTAGCATCAAAAATCGACATCGTAAAAATATACTACAGTGGCTAGAAAAAAACGTCATTAATTTAATCTTTTAGCATGCAAAAAAAGACGCAACATCCGAAACACTTCTAATGACAATAATTAAAATTTTAATTAAAAGCGGCGTCAACGAAGTTACTTGTGAAAATGTTTGTTGACAAAGCACCTTATGAATTTGTCAATGATAACGGAGACTCTGTCACGCCGCGTTGGCCTTTATCCCTCGCCTATTTTGTTTAGTTGTTTTTACCCTCCTGGGATGACCCGCCGGCAGACGGGGCGCAAGGAGAGGAGGGGGGGGTGGTATATGTCATACCGGGGGCATGCTTGTCATGCTTTATAAGTCTGCTCACGATCACATTGCTGTTTCAGTGTGCCAACACGGCAGCCTCCTCCACCCCGGCACCACCTGTTGAGTCCCGTCCTACACGGGGGTAGGCTCCTCCCCCTTGCCTCCTATCTCCGGCAGGATATGACGTTCCGAGTACAACAACTCCCTCCTGGGATGACCCGCCGGCAGACGGGGCGCTAGGAGATGAGGTGGGGTGGTACATGTCATACCGGGGGCTCCTGGCCTGAGGCAAGTGTAGAGCGGAGGAGGGCGGGGCCTGGCTGGAACAACGCATCCCCGGTCCCCAATCAGCCTGATGGGGGCATGTGAGCTGTAAAGGCGGCTGGTGACGACAGTTCAGGAGAGAGAGAGAGAATAACAAGCAGCTGCTCTGTGTGTTTATGTTTGTGTGTTTTTGGTTCAGTTTTTCATAAACTATTATTTATATTGCCAAGCCGGTTCTTGTCGCCTCCTTTAACCCGCTTTACAACCACATATGATATTACTCAGCTAGCTATAAACATGTCAATAGTTTATCTCACTTATGCTAACTCAGAAAGAGTTGCACCGCCATGACAATCGTTTACCTGAAAGAGAAAACAGACCATAGAAGAAGACAGTTTACGCTAATATCGGCTATAGCGCCTCTTGTGGCAAAGCTGAGAATGCAACGCGTACTTTCACAATGCAAAACTCAAACATTCATGCTCGCATAGATAAAAACACTTGCATTTAGGCTAAGGGGAGTTTTTGGGCATGGGTCAGTGGTGAAGTACGTCTCTAACAAGCTCGTCTGAACGAATGGAGTTGAAAAACAACAACAACAGCAGCAGGTTGGGAAAACTGCACAGCCATGTCAAAAACACCGGCAACAAAGAACGTGACCGACTGAGACTCTAAAGTTGGACATTGATTTACCAGCTTCTCCACTGTGCATTGACCGGTTGCTGCTCTCAGGAGCAGAATTAATGCACTTAATGTTTCACCATTTATTGCCTGATTCTGACACATAAGTGCCATTCAACCCTCCACTGTTTATTCAAAGGGCTTGTTACTAACAGTTATTATTATCTAATAGCAGCCCCTCATATCTTGCATATATAACAAATACTGTATATACAAAAGACACCCCAATGCAAAGGTTTTTCTTGATTCATCATAGTCAAATTTCCAAACTAACAAAGGATAAGATATATGCTAGTATCCGTGGTGGAGCGTGCATTCAGTCATTTGGCCCCGTCGAAGCAAAACAGCCATTAGTTCTACAATTACCTTTTACTGATTAGTCGTATAAGTGTCTAGTTTACAGGCTGCATTAGCGTGCAACAACGTGCTGTTTATGCGTGCCACTGTGGAGCCCACAAAGGACTTGGACAAACGAGTCTATTGTGTGCGTTGTGTCGAGGCTTAAGCTATTATAATATGTATACCTGCATGTCATTACCTCCATTAGGAACAAGCTGACTAGGACAAAACCACAACGGGGATATTTAGAAATTCCAAGAAGCATTTGCTCCAGAGAACATTCTCGTAAACTCTGAGCTTAAATTCAGTGAATTAGAGTAAATGGCACGTGGCACATTTGTGCTCTGAATGGTGCGGTCATTACTTTATCCAACTGTTCAATGGAGAAAACTTCAGAAAATGCAAAGCTGGGATGACTGAGTGCATTGATGCTGAGGTTGGGAATGTGCTTTTCATCGTAGCAAAACGATGCGAAAGATAATCGATGAAATTACTGACGATGTTCGCTGGACGGTTTTGGACAAAAAAGATGCATCATGATACTTCAGCGGTTTATTCAAAACATTTGACAAAAATATGACGACAACGAGTTAGTGACGGAAAAGTTCGTTGATTAAGGTTTTTTATTTCATCAATAATAACGGA
>NC_068324.1:2366409-2396409 GCF_025860055.1 Xyrauchen texanus
GACACAACAGGCGTTTATTCCCATGGTAACAGCGACTTCGCCGTAGCTTGGTCCTCGGCCACTCCTCCACCCTCTAGCGGACGACAGCCACGCCTCCCTGGGTGGATCAGAGGCAGTCCTCCGGCCCCTGGTGGTCGGAACGCCCTGCGGCATTTTTGGTGGAGGAGACAGTAGGGGTCTCCTCCGCCCCTGCCAACGGTAACCGCTCCAGGCGGTTGTTTGGGAGCCCCTCCTCCCCTCGCGGTCGGCGATCGTTCTTCCCCTTCCAGGAGGCCGGGCTCCTCTGTCCCTCTGGCGGATGCACGCGGCTGCTCCTTTTGGGTGGATGGTAGCGCCGAGAACTCCACTACGGTGCATCCCTCCTCCTTCCCAGGTTTCGGCACCAGTGTAAAGGGATTAATGGAAAGGCGGAGGCGAGAACCGGCTTGACAATATAATTAACATTTTAAATATAAACGTAACCAAAAAGACAAACACACACAGGTGTCAGACAGCTGTCCGTAAATCTCTCTCTCCCGCACTGCCGTCTTCAGTCGGCCCTTATCCCTCGATAAGGGCTAATTAGCCCAATTAGGGGGGGGTGTGCGGAATCACGACCCGCCCTCCGCCCTGCCACAGTATACTTGCTTGATAAAGTATGCTACTGTCCAATTATAAGTTAGTATAATACGACAACTAACGATCCGTCCTTTATGTGATTATTAATAGCGTCCCATCTGCCACCGAACGGAAGAGAGATGTAGGAATAGTCGAAAAAGTTGAAAACGTTTTATCCTCCCGTTCTTCCTTCTATTAGCAGAGAAGCAAAAAGTGACATTTAACAATGACATAATCATTTGAAACATGAAACAATGATTCAATTGTTACTGTTGTTTAATTATGAACAATAATGTGATACTATGGTAACAAATGTATCAATGTTCAGAATGTTCTAGTGGATGGCGCTAAACCACAGCTGAGCAATGGACCGTCTCCTTATTTTAAGGTGTTTGTTTGTGCTGTTATTACTCACTTGTAAATTGAAATAGCAAAAATGCCTCGACAGCACTTCAGATATGCATTGTCTCTGCAGTCTTGTGAACTCTATTGAAATAGCCGTTTTATACAGTGTGCTTGGCTCCTACTAAGGTAATTACCGGAATAGAAAAGAATGGGTGTTTACTCTACTCTGCCGGGCCGATAACCTTTGAATTGGATTTAAAGCCCCGCAGTCTGGGCTGAAGGCATATTGCAGTCCCAACAGCCTCAGAAGGATGTGTAGTGGAGAATGTCAGGCCGGTTTCCTTTCTTTGTCCAGTCTGCGCTGATCGTGCTCAATGGATCCGCAGCCAAACATATAAATCAAAGTGGAGTGGCGGAGAGCGTGAATGTAAGTTCGCGTGCCAAGACGCAGACCGTAGCAGAGAGCTACAAGCACAGCCGAGCCAATACGAGTGTCCTTACAGAGTTCAGTTTGATAAACGCATGTTTCTTCAGTTATGAGAACATTTGGTCCTGTGGACTTACATTTACATTTATGCATTTGACAGACGCTTTTATCCAAAGTGACTTAAAGTGCGCTTATTACAGGGACAATCCCCCCGGAGCAACCTGGAGTTAAGTGCCTTACTCAAGGACACAATGGTGGTGGCTGTGGGGATCGAACCAGCGACCTTCTGATTACCAGATTACCAGTTATGTGCTTAGACCACTACACCACCACCTCTTAAAAGCACACATTAGTCCACTAACATTGTGCAAAAGTGGATGTAATTGCAACGGCATTTATCTGAAAGCATTCATGTCATTTCATACTCGTCTCAAATAATGAATCTTGCTTTGTAACAATCTCTGGGGACTTCGCTAGGAATAAATTGCGACCGCTTTTATTTGCATCAAGCACTGCCTGCGTTGGTTTAGCGCCCGATTCACTACAGGAACAACGCGTAATCGGGCCTACACATTTTTTGCATGGTGCAATTCTGATCTTGAGGGCCGGTTGTGAGCGCCACAACTGTTTAGTGAATGCCCCCTAAAGGTCAGGCTCTGGGATAAGCCTAAAACTTTTTAGATAATAAAATGAAATGCAACCCCTGGGACATAAAAGTGCTCACACAAACACCCATTTCCAAACTTCCTGAGATTGTGTGAGACGACTGTAGCCCTTTGTGAGGCGATTGCAGTCTTCTCAGAAACCCAAATAAAGAATAGTTTGTTTGGACATTAATTGCGGTCAAACGATCAAATGATGTCATGGTCTGGTCGTGCACACAGTTCAAAAACCTGAACTTCACTTCCAAGGGTGGATCCGCTCTGGAGGTGGGCTGTACCACACCCTGATCCCGGAAACAGAACAACCCCTGCACTGTATTTTAAGGTCTTTAACCTCTGCAAATTAAACCACACCCATCCGAGGACACATTTAGCCTGTTTGAAGTCAACCTGTCTGTAAGGACTCTTCCGACTTTCTGGAAGGATCTACAAATCTCCAGTTGTTACATAAAGACCAGTTTGATATTTAACAATCAGGACTCGCCAATTGTTCCTCTTAGACAGCAATGCAATTAAATGGAGACTTTTATAAAGTCTCCTGCTTCTCAGATGTTTCTTCTGAGAAAATGTTCCTGTTCGGAGAGCCGAGACACGAGACGTGAGACGCAAGACCCTGTAATAAACGGCAGGTTTACAGCTGTGTGCGTATAAGGCTTCCCAAAACAGGGTGTGCGCTTGTTTATGTGTGCATGAGCATGCTAAATGTATACGTGCAAGCATGTGTAAACATGCAAGGGCATCGGAGCATTGTTTGTGTGTGCATTTATGCCGTCTGGGTTGATCGAGCTCAGACTGTAGCCTAAACACTACCATTATACCATTTACATCAGTATGTGTGGAGCGCTCGCTAATGTACTTCAGATGATTTTTTTACAAACAACATTGCAAAACATATCTACGTTGGAAAACATAAAGGAATCCTTTGGCTCGGTTAACCCTTAAATGTACGTGGATGCACCGAACGTTATAACATATTCAGGTCTTTAGCGACCCAGCACATATGGATGCCCACATATTAAGCTACACATAACACACAAGCTACACATTTGTATTTTCTCATCTAAATAGATGCACAACTTCCATAATTTCAGTAGTACACCCAAATGACAATAGCCAAATAATACTGCTCATGTGTTAAACTTGCTGTAGTTTACTTCCATGTTGATTATTCATAAATACACACATATTGGGGCGGCTGTGGCTCAGGTGGTAGAGCGGGTAGGCCACTAATCGCAGGGTTGGCAGTTCGATTGTCCTTGGGCAAGACACTGAACCCCAAGTTGCTCTCAATGGCTAGGACCTTGCATGGCATCTCTGCCATCATTGGTGTATGAGTGTGTGTGTGTGTGTGTGTGTGTGTGTGTGTGTGTGTGTGTGTGTGTGTGTGTATTTATCACTTTGTGGGGACCAAATGTCCCCATAAGGATAGTAAAACCCGAAATTTTTGACCTTGTGGGGACATTTTGTCGGTCCCCATGAGGAAAACAGCTTATAAATCATACTAAATTATGTTTTTTGAAAATGTAAAAATGCAGAAAGTTTTCTGTGAGGGTTAGGTTTAGGGGTAGGGTTAGGTTTAGGGGATAGAATATAAAGTTTGTACAGTATAAAAACCATTATGTCTATGGAAAGTCCCCATAAAACATGGAAACACAACATGTGTGTGTGTGTGTGTGTGTGTGTGTGTGAATGGGACACAGTGTAAAGCGCTTTGGGAACCTCTAAGGTACATGACTCCAAAGTGTCCTTGGGCAAGACACTGAACCCCAAGTTGGCCGGCTAGCACCTTGCATGGCAGCTCTGCCGTCATTGGTGTGTGAATGGGTGACGTATCTGTAGCAAGTTGTTGCTAACGATGATGTCACAGTGATTTAATTTTGATGTTTACATAATGTTGTAGAGGTATGCCAAAAATCATGCAAATGCCTTTATGCATTTTTAAGGTATGAGCAATCAAACATGGGGCCACCTTGTAGATATGAAATAATCATAAAATGATATGTATATAATATATAGCAACACTTTTGCATATATAGGATCTATAATGACCGTATAGACTTTTCGATATCAAAAATGTATCTTTAAAAAAAAAAAAAAAAAAAAAGACTAGGTACAGGTGGTGATCCCGGGTCTCTAAAGACCTGAGGTATGCATTAATGGGTTAATCAGGTTAATGCGGACCCACATAAAGGACGAGGAAATGTATTTTCGGAAATAGTTTAGCATTCCCTCATAATAAGTTTTACGTTCCCTTGCAAGAGCTTGTTTCCTCAAAATTATTTTTGGGTTTCCTTGTTATACGTTTATCCATCCTTACGAGAATTAGGCATAGGTGTAAATCCATGGTACATGTACCACAAAGTAATCATGGTGTTGTAGTAAAACTGACTGTTTTATTATAATTTTTTTGGGTCAATTTATTGATTAGTATTACCATAGTTTTTGCTTTCTGGTTCCAGAAGTTAAAATCCCATACATTTTTTCCATAGGCACATACGTTTCAATAACAACTTTAAACCTTTGCAGATAGACCTAGCATGAGCTTTGAAAGATTGCATATGCTTCTTTTGAAATGGAATTGATGGGGCTTAGTGACTTGACTGGGCTTGGCAACAGACTGGTGACTGGTGTCTGACGGGTGCTGGCTATTGGACTGAGCATCAAACTGGTAGCTGGTGGCTGGATAGGATCGTCAACGGACACAGGGAACTGGACAGAGTTATCGAACGTCTCAGGGAACTGGAAAATTTCAGAGAATTGGACAGGCTTAAAAAAAGTATCAGGGAACTGGACGGACTCGTCAACAGCCACAGGGAACTGATCAGGCTCGTCGATGGCCACAGGGAACTGGACAGGCGGCTCCAGGATGGGAGCAAGGACAGGCAACAGGAAAATGTAGCTTTAGGAACTGGCAGTGATTGAGGAACGACTTTTGTGGTCTTGGGCATAGGCAGTGACAGGGGATCGGGCTCCATGGCCGTGAGCACATGCAGTGACGTGGTAACAACCTCAGTGGTCATGGAAACTGGCAGTGACAGGGGGACAACCTACATGGCTGTGAACTCTGGCAGTGACAGGGGAATGACCTCCAAGGTCGTGGGCACTGGCAGTGACAGGGAACTACCTCCATGGTCATGAGCACTGGAAGCAATGGGGGAAGGACCTCCGTGGCCATGGGTACTGGCATTGAGGGGGGAATGACCTCCGTGGCCATGTGCACTGGCAGTGACAGGGGGATGACCTCCGTGACTGTGAACACTGGCAGTGACATGGGAATGACCTCCAAGGTTGTGGGCACTGGCAGTGACAGGGAACTACCTCCGTGGTCAAGAGCACTGGCAGTGAGGGGGTAATGACCTCCGTGGCCATGGGCACTGACAGTGACAGGGGAACGACCTTTGTGGTCGTGAGCTCTGGCAGTGACAGGGGGATGACCTCCGTGGCTGTGAACACTGGTAGTGACAGGGGAACGACCTCCGTGGCCATGAGCACATGCAGTGATGGGGGAACGGCCTCCGTGGTCGAGGGACTGGCAGTGATGGCAACGACCTCTGTGGTCATGAGCACTGGCAGTTAGGGGGGAACGACCTTTGTGGTCGTGAGCTCTGGCAGTGACAGGGGAACGACCTCCGTGGTCGTGAGCACATGCAGTGATGGGGGAAAAGGCCTCCGTGGTCGAGGGACTGGCAGTGATGGGAACGACCTCTGTGGTTGTGAGCACTGGCAGTGAAGGGGCACTTGCAGTGACAGGGGAACGATCTCCGTGGTCGTGAGCACAGGCAGGGATGGGGGAATGACCTCCGTGGTCGAGGGCACTGGCAGTGACAGGGAAACGACCTCCGTGGTTGAGAGCACAGGCAGGGATGGGGGAACGGCCTCCGTGGTCGAGGGACTGGCAGTGATGGGAACGACCTCTGTGGTCGTGAGCACATGCAGTGAGGGGGGAACGACCTTTGTGGTCGTGAGCTCTGGCAGTGACAGGGGAACAACCTCCGTGGTCATGAGCACATGCAGTGATGGGAGGAACTGGAATACAAGAAACAGAGATCTAACAAACTGACTGGACAAGGAGAAACAAAACAATCCAGCAACACAGACAAGACAAAGGAAGTAATATAAAGGAAACCGAAGGAGAGAAACCAGGTGCTGCCCATAAACACAAGAAGTGCTAATCAGCACTGCCATGGCAATCCTGATTGCGCTGCTGAGCAGCACCAGGGGAAACATGAGGGAGAGCAGAAAACACAAGCACATGGGACAACCTGAGAGCCGGTGGAGGAAACTGATGTGGCTCCTATGGTTTTACAACAAATACAATAGTAAATCTATGGTTACTGTAATAAAACTATGGTTTATTTTCCTAAGGAATGGATAAAGCTATTGCAAAGGAACCCAAAGTAATTGCAAGGGAACACATAACCATTTTAGAAAATAAATTCCATCCCTGTCTTCAAACGGCTCTGTAGGTTAATGACGAAATTGAGGTTGGTCACCTTTTTTTTTCGAGAGTCACTGTTCTTGATTGGTATGATGTCATTTTTACACAAGCTAAATGAAAAATCTGTAAACTGGTTTGACACGTTTTAATTAACCAAACAAACTGCACAAACAGGGATTATGTGAATTTAATCTGGCTAACTAGAATTTGGGTGGAGTCGTTGGACACAACAGCGACAGTAGTAAAAGAATCTCTCAACGAGATCTCTTGAACGTCTCAGTTGTGTCTCCTAGACAGAATGGACTTTTGTGCAAGTCTTCTACTTATGAGAAAAATACTCCAATAGTCTCACATGTGCCTCCTCTAGAGCTTCAGTGGAGATCTCAATAAAGTCTTACCCTGTGTGCAGATTTACCAAGATACCAACCATCTGCAATCAAGTCTCAATATGAACTTTCCTCTGGGTTCATCGATTAACACACCGGCCAATGTAAAGCTAGCAGTGACAGCTAAGCATACTCTTATGTTATTCCTTCGACAATTTATACTCTGACTATTAGATAGCGAGATAACATTGTGGCAGGGCAGAGGGCGGGGTCGTGATTCCGCACACCCGCCCCTAATCAGGCTAATTAGCCCTTGAGAGGGATAAGGGCCGACCGAATATGGCAGTGCTGGAGAGAGAAATTTACGGACAGCTGTCCGACACCTGTGTGTGTTTGTCTTTTTGATTACGTTTATAATTAAAATATTATTTATATTGTCAAGACGGTTCTCACCTCCTCTTTTCCATTAATCCCTTTACACTGGTGCCGAAACCCAGGAAGGAGGAGGGATGCACCGTAGTGGAGTCCTCGCCGCTACCATCCACCTGAAAGGAGCAGCCGCGGCCATCCGCCGGAGGACGGAGGAGCCCGGCCGGCTGGAAGCAGAGGAACGGTTGCCGACTGCGAGGGGAGGAGGGGCTCCCAACCAACCGCCTGGAGCGGTTACCACTGCCAGGGGAGGGGAAGACCCCTACCGTCCACCAAAAATGTGGCGGGGCACTCTGTCCGCCAGGGGCTGGAGGACTGCCTCCGATCTACCCGGGGAGGCGCGGCTGTCGTCTGCTAGAGGGTGGAGGAGTGGCCGAGGACCAAGCTACGGCATAACAGAGAATCGGCGATTAAGTGTTTTTTTCTCTCTCTCTCTCTCTCTCTTCCACTGCTGCTCCATGTTGGCCTTTCCCTCTCTTTTTTTTTAATGTTTGGTTAATCGGGTACGATCGCCATTACGGCGTGTAAGTGCCACACTTTTAATGTTTCCCTCCCCTTGTCCCCTCCCTCATCCAGGTAGACGGGGATGAACTGCTAGTAGATGGGGCGGAAGGCACGCCCCTCCCAAGGAAAGAGGGGGAGGGGGGATGTACGTCATGCCGGGGGCTCCCTGAGTGAACGAGGGAGGAATATGTCAGGGCGGAGGGCGGGCCGGGTCATGATTCCGGGATAAGGGCCGACAGAAGATGGCAGTGCGGGAGAGAGAGATTTACGGACAGCTGTCCGACACCTGTGTGTGTGTGTGTGTGTGTCTTTATGGTTACATTTATAGTTAAAATATGATTTATATTGTCAAGCCGGTTCTCGCCTCCTCCAATCCCTTTAATCCCTTTACACTGGTGCCAACACCCGGGAAGGAGGAGGGATGCGCCGTAGCGGAGTCCTCGCCTAATCCCTTTACAAACATGCAATGTCGCGGCTTCTAATCCATGTTCATGAGGACTTGGCAGTCAGAGCTCTGTGAGCTAGAAGACAGCCGTTTGTTGCGATGTGTGTCTTTGTCAAGGAGGTATAAATCAACGTCAGTCCGTGCAAAACACCGACACATTAACTGCAACTAACTGTCAAAAGAAATACCTCGAAACGTTCGCCAAAGGGGAAGACCAATGGTTTCATGCTAACGACAGCGCCAAAATAAAGAAAGACGAAGAGAGAGAAGTGTGTTTATGTGTGATTTATAGTTTGATCTTCAGTGAAGCATGTTAATATTTATCATGTTTTGCTGATGGAAAGATTATCTTCAGTCAACAGCGTTCATGTTTGCTGATGTTTCTCTAACAATTCCTTAGAAGAACTAAAAATAGACACAAATGAATCAACTGTTGACATCATCTGAAGATTTTGCTCATTTGCTCTAGTTTGAAATGTTCAAGCTCAGGCGTGACTTTTGACAGCAGACGGTTGGTATAGTGGCTGATCTGAGCACAGTTTAACACTTCATCGAGGCCTCTTCTGGAACTCGAGGACGCATGCGAGTCCTTTTCTCAGGAGATGCAGGAAACTTCAGCCAAAGTGTCCATTTTTAAGTGTGCCGCAATATACTTTGGGGTTTTGTATTTACCAAACAATGGAGCGCATATGAACCAGATGTGTGTCTTTATATGGCCATGACACAAGTGTGTGTCTGTGGAGGTCAGTCGGTTCACCCACCTGTTACCCTGCGGCGTAAAGAGACCAGAGAAAACACCATTGCCATGTCACGACAAGTCTTTCTCTTGCACAGTTTTATTCTCTCTCTCTCTGTCTCGGTTCCTCTGTAGTCAAAACATCACAGCAGGACTCGTGTGCACACCGACAGCGATCGAGATTGAATCTCTGACTTCCAAAACATCCAGAACATCATCCTTGAAATCTCTCTCCTAGTTTACAGTTACATTAGGGTTATTCCATCCAAGTTTAGTATTTTTGGACTCTTGTTTTTTATGTGAACAAATAAAGGTAGATTTCTATTTTCAAGATTATTTGTTCTTCAGACCTTCGTTTTGTTGGACAAGAAAAACTAGCTGCATACCATGTGACCCACGGTTGGTTATCAACCATTGAATATGGGCATGATTGACCATTGAGCCACATTGAAAGCACACATATCTCTGGGATTTAAGCACATAGGGCCTCAAAAATTAAAATGCAAAAAGAAAAGTTTATTATTAAAAGGTATGTAAAAGGATATTTTGATATCTTTAATACTTCTGGAGTTATAAGCACTCCAACTATGGAAAAAACAAAGCAAAAATGTGTTTTTCCCATTTATGGACTCACACCATTTGCATATAATGCAACAAGAGTGGCAGAAGTCAACTGATTTTAGTCATAGACCTCCCGGTCTCTGTGTACAAATAAAATAATGACGCCAACAAATTAATTTGATCTGTAGTTTTGCTCTAAAATCAGGCAAAAATGTAATTTTCTCAGTAAAAGTGATCCATGTTATAAAGAAACTCCAGTTCCACTGAAGGACTTCGTTTCTATGAATATACGGTTCACGGCAGCAACAGTGAAGATCATATCGGCTGTTGTTTACTGGAAAAGACGCCTGACCCTCAGAACTGCTGTTGAGGGACGTTACAATCACAGGATCAGTCAAAAGCCTCAAATCTGACAATCGAATTCTGGCTTCCTCTACAGAGAAAACAAACACGAGAGAAGCGCTATGCATCATGCTGTCTGTGGTGTACGACAAGATCGCAACTAGATGATCATACTTTCAGACTCTGATAGCATTGAGTTGAGGCTAACCGTGTGTATGTGAATAAGATACTGAGGTACAGAGAGAAAGATAATAGAGTTAATTGAGGTCTGTTTAGTGTGTTTGTGTGGATCAGGTTTTACACTTGGTTTGGAGACCAAAATTAAATCATTTAAATTGTAGAGGGGCACTGCAAATGTTCCCCAATAAAAACAGCAAAAATAATGAAAATGGGCTAAACCTTTAATTTGAGTAGTAGCGTCAGCGTGTGCGGTGCAAAATGGAACGCAACACCCGTTTATTGTCGGCAATAAGACGGATGCACCGCAACGAACACTTCCAGCGTAGACAGCATCATCGATTATAATGGGGTGCTAATGCTTTTAATGTGACGCGCCACTCGTGTCCAGTGCACACAAGGTGTTAGGGCAGATGTTTTTTACCTCTAATTTAAATGACTTTATATTTGCATAATTTTCTTACTAATATGTATTTTTGTTATATTTATTATTTATTCATATATTTCTATATGTATGTATTTATTTATTATTTATGAAGATTTATTTACATATTTACAAATGTATGTCAAAGCATAATTTTAAGGATATTTTGATTACATTTTGCTTGATTATCTTGTTTGACTTTAATCTAAATTAATTTAAATATATATATATATATATATATAGTGTATGTTTGTGTGTGAGCGTGAGTGTGTGTGTGGTTGTGTGTGTCTGTAGGTGTGTGTGTGTGTATGTGTCTGCGTGTATGTGTGTGTGCCCACGTAAAGTGTGTGTGTGCCTGCGCGTGTGTATGTGTGTGTGCCCACGTGTATGCGTGTGCGTGTGTGTGTGCCCACATAATGTGCGTGTGCCTGCGCGTGTGTGTATACGTGTGTGCCCACGTGTATGTGTGTGTGTGCCCACGTGTATGTGTGTGTGTGTTCCCACGAAATGTGTGTGTGTGTGTGTGTGTGTATGTGTCTGCATGTATGTGTGTGTGCCCACGTAATGTGTGTGTGCCTGCGCGTGTGTATGTGTGTGTGCCCACGTGTATGCGTGTGTGCCCACGTAATGTGTGTGTGCCTGCGCGTGTGTGTGTATACGTGTGTGCCCACATGTATGTGTGTGTGTTCCCACGTGTATGTGTGTGTGTGCCCACATGTATGTGTGTGTGTGTGTATGTGTGTGTGCCCACATGTATGTGTGTGTGTGTGTGTGTGTGTGTGCCCATGTGTATGTGTGTGTGCGTGTGCCCATGTGTACGTGTGTGTGTGTGTGTGCCCATGTGTACGTGTATGTGTGTGCCAGCGTAATTTGTATGTGCCCACGTGTGTGTGTGTGCCTGCATGTTTGTGTGTGTGTGTGTGTATGCGCCCGCGTTTATGTGTATGTGTGTCTGTGTGTTTGTGTGCCATGTAATGTGTGTGTGCCCACGTAATGTGTGTGTGCCTGCGCGTGTGTGTGTATACGTGTGTGCCCACATGTATGTGTGTGTGTTCCCACGTGTATGTGTGTGTGTGCCCACATGTATGTGTGTGTGTGTGTGTATGTGTGTGTGCCCACATGTATGTGTGTGTGTGTATGTGTGTGTGCCCATGTGTATGTGTGTGTGTGTGCCCATGTGTACGTGTGTGTGTGTGTGTGCCCATGTGTACGTGTATGTGTGTACCAGCGTAATTTGTATGTGCCCACGTGTGTGTGTGTGCCTGCATGTTTGTGTGTGTGTGTGTGTGTGTGTGTGTGTGTGTGCGCCCGCGTTTATGTGTATGTGTGTCTGTGTGTTTGTGTGCCATGTAATGTGTGTGTGCCCACGTGTATGTGTGTGTGCCCACGTGTATGTGTGTGTGTGCCCACGTGTATGTGTGTGTGTGTTCCCACGAAATGTGTGTGTGTGTGTGTATGTGTCTGCATGTATGTGTGTGTGCCCACGTAATGTGTGTGTGCCTGCGCGTGTGTATGTGTGTGTGCCCACGTGTATGCGTGTGTGCCCATGTAATGTGTGTGTGCCTGCGTGTGTGTGTGTATACGTGTGTGCCCACATGTATGTGTGTGTGTTCCCACGTGTATGTGTGTGTGTGCCCACATGTATGTGTGTGTGTGTGTGTGTGTATGTGTGTGTGCCCACATGAATGTGTGTGTATGTGTGTGTGCCCATGTGTATGTGTGTGTGTGTGTGTGTGTGTGTGCCCATGTGTACGTGTATGTGTGTGCCAGCGTAATTTGTATGTGCCCACGTGTGTGTGTGTGCCTGCATGTTTGTTTGTGTGTGTGTGTGTGTGTGTGTGTGCGCCCGCGTTTATGTGTATGTGTGTCTGTGTGTTTGTGTGCCATGTAATGTGTGTGTGCCACGTGTATGTGTGTGTGTGCCAACGCGTATGTGTGTGTGCCCGCATGTATGTGTGTGTTGTTGTTTACAAAATAAAAACATTTTACAAAATGAAAAATACAAAATAAAATCTGTATTTTCAAATGTAAAGTTGAATGAAGTTATACGACAAATGTCATTTTTGTGCCCGTTGTTTTCACAGTATGTAATTATTTTACATTCATTCATTTACAGTATTAAAATGAATGCAGTAATTCCTGTTACAGTAATATAATATTTGCTGTGATAAAAATACAGCATCCGATTATTACTGTAATAACGATTACAGTATTTTATATGTACATTACATTTACAGTTAGCATACAGTGTTATTGTACAGTGCTAAGACCAGCATATAGAATATGAGAGTTTTCTGTACCTTATCTTCCAGTCGTATGAGTCGGGCTCCCACCGTATAATATTCTTTATCCACACCTTTCTCTGGAAACACAAGACGAGGAACAATCGAACCGGCTGTTTGTATCACTGTGCCTTTAATACTTCTACAGTATATGTGAATTACATCAGTTATGATTGGCTAACATCTTACACTATAACAAATGATAAACTACATCCAGTAAAACATACAAATAAATTATTTTTTAGGGGGGAATATTTCTGGAAAATGCTTCTTTTTATTTTGCATCTGCACTTGATATGGAACTTGGAAAATGTCACACATAAATTGAAGGCCGTTCGTTCATATCCCTGACAACTCTTTGAGCAGCGACCAGTTTTTTGGAATTACCTGGCAGGAACATTCCCGGTTTTCCCAACGTGTGATCCAACCTGCGAGAGGAAAAACAGCAGGAAACTGTGATAAGCACAGTGATTGTTTGGAAATCCTGCCCACGGCACTTTGTTTGGAGGGGAAAAATATTGAGGGTGTAAAGGAGGAACGTCGTGCTGTATTTAGAGTGACCGTCTCACCTTCTCTGCAGCTCTTTGATCCGGACCATCATGTTGAGGTGGCCCTGTGAATACTGCTCGATCACGTCCCGCACATCATATGGTTTCCTTGCTTGCTGTGGGACAGAGACGCGGTCCGTGAGCGCTATTGTCATCACGAGCGACTATATTTCTGTCCCCTGAGCCTTGAACTTCCACGCTTTGTCTAGTACACCTCAGTTTACCTCAATCACAACAAGAGCAAAGGTATGCAGTGCGTCTCAACGAATCTTCATGCAACTCTTTTCATTGAAGAACTGAAATCTGCATCTGTTTCTCACACAAAGACTTGGAATATAGTGGATCAACTAGAGGTCGGATAGTGGATTTTGCCGATACCGATAGCTAAGGGTGTGAAAAAAGGCCGATAACCGATTAATCGGCCGATATATTTATTTTAAATACATTTATAGAATGATAAAAAAGTCTTACCGTACAAGGACAGGTGCTACAAGAGTCTTAAATGACAAATGAATAAATAAAATCCCAAAACCATTTAATTGCACCACCAAAATCCCAATAATAACGGAGGATTTGGTGGATATCGCGGGACGTACTATAAACTGGGGACTCTTATTTTGAAATTACAGAGACTTGACTGTATGTCTATGTTAGTCTATATATTCCCCAGATGAAGAGTTTCGTAGATATATTTCACCAGATATGGTTTATTGATGAGGTCTAAAAAAAACTATCAGCAACTTTTGGCATAGATCTTTGATGATAACCAATTAATCGGCGTGATTAATCGGTAAAACCGATATATCGGTCAACCTCTAGTGTGCTTTTTCCATGTTTTCTTGTCCTTCTTGGAGCTTGACAGACATGGTCACTATGAACTGTGATTGTATGAATAGAGTTGCATGAACATTCTCCTTTTGTGTTTCATAAGTCTAGTTTCCGTCCACCTTTCGCGCTGAAAATGCGTGAAAAAATAATTAAAAAATTGCGACATTTGCCGACATCTGCCCGTTTCCATTCAAATGGACTTTTATGGATAAAAATGGCGTGCGTGATGACGTCATGATTAAAAATACGCTTTGTTGCATAAGTTTTGGTTTAGCACAAAATAAATCTGCCCTGAAGCCGTTTCCATTCAGAAATGTGTTTATCGCTAATCCTTCATCTAATCTACAGCATCGCCATGACAACTGCATCATGACCCGCATATTTCTCCAGCAACTTTTAACCCCCAACTGAACTTGATCATCATCTCTAAAGTATTTTAGCTTCATAATGCAAATTTACATTTTCTGAAGAAGCAGTAAATGCGATCTGATGTAAAGAGGGTTTGATTTAAAGTATTTATAAAGTGAACTCATTGGACAAATAGTTCAGATAGTTTATAGTCTTGATAAAAAGCTCATTTAAATTTGTGTAATGAAAAGGCACATATAGGTCAAAAAAAATTTTTTTTGGTTTGGTAATTTATTTTTTTAATTTAATGCTTTTTTCGTTTGGTAATTAATTTAATTTAATACAGGGGATTTTGCCGGCAATTTTGCAAAACTAAAACTAAAGTGAAAAAAAGAAGCACTGATGCTGTTCTCCTAATATTGTGGGTTTCTTTATTATTGAACCTGTTGATACGCAATCGCCCGCACGGTGGTGACGTCACTCTGCTTACATTTAATATATAATTTACCATCTATAAATGTAATTAATGTTAACATGATATATCTTTTCAAAGGTCAAAGGGTTCAACATTGATATCCGATCTCTGTTTCACGATAGTAATCCTCCAGAAACAGCGATTGAGTTATTTGTGCAGGAGTACAAATGAAAACATGCAATATCAAAACGGGACTTTTATTATGAAAACATGCAATATCAAAACGGGACTTTTATTATGAAAACATGCAATATCAAAACGGGACTTTTATTATGAAAACATGCAACATCAAAACGGGACTTTTATTATGAAAACATGCAACATCAAAACGGGACTTTTATTATGAAAACATGCAACATCAAAACTGGACTTTTATTATGAAAACATGCAACATCAAAACTGGACTTTTATTATGAAAACATGATCGCCAGATGAATCCAGTTCAACACACTTGGGTCAATCGTCCATGACAAGCGTTCATTAAAAACATCCAATCGCACTTTTTGTCCATAAAAGTGATAAATGTGAGAAATATTGATATATTCTCCATTGTTTACATGAGATCTCGCCTTCGTCATCGTTCTTCATCAAACTGCAATCTGAGCCGCATTCATGTTGTAAAACTGTTTATGATCTGATATATTAGAGTCTCATAAACAAAACCAGCCCGTCTCCAAAGTCTATTTTTAAAAATGTGGCGTAGTTTTATTCATAATAGTCGAGCAGTGCCGTCAGATTTAGTGTTGTCTTGAGAGGCGGAGCTTAATTTTACTCTGAACACTTCCAGAGATTTTACAGAGATTAAAGCTGCAGGAACTCATTTATTATTAAATCATCTTCAGATTAGAAACGAAACTTCTTTAGACTCGTGACTTTGAGAACATTGTATTTCTGGGGTGTCTTGCCACTTTTATTATTGTTTTTTAGATTATAAAAACATGTTCAGCACAAAATATTTCCATTACTATAAACTTCAGCTTCTCTAACTTTAATAAATAACAACATATATTAATTCTGAAACTTGGGAAATAAAGCTCAAAGTGTCTTCTTTTAATAGATACTACAACTGTGTCCAAACTCCAAAGGGTCCCGTAAATACAAGCATTTAAGATCAGGTGTGTCATTTTCATGGTTTGTGCTAAACCAGGTTAAATCATCTTTGTGCACAGAAATGATGTTTTTTGTATTGTGGGTAATTCTGTAACTGCCGTCTATTATTTTGAATGGTGTGAAAAAGTAAAACAGTGTTCATTCATTTGTTCTCCTTGTACTTATCGATGACCGGTGCATGATACGAGATATTCGTGTTGCACTCCTGGAAGTGTCCCGTTTGCAGATCGGCTCTATATGCCGTAAAGATCGCGTACAATAGTTGGGCTTTCAGTACTGTCGTCATGGTAACACAGGCTAACGATTAGGGGCAAACTCTGTCATGTGACACCACATGTTTGCGCTAATGCCCATTATATCGACAAAAAGTGTTTCCAAACCAGTTTTGCGCGACATTTGATGTATCGACATGGAGTTTGTGCGCTAGAGTTAAACGGAAAAATATTATGTCGACATTTGTGACATTTTAGCGATAATGTGCGTTTCCATTTTCCATTTATTTTGATGCGCTAAAACTTTTTGCGCAAAACGTCCTTGGATGTAAACGTAGTTATAGATAGCATCAAATCATACGGGTTTGGAATGACAAGAGTGTGAGTAAATTATGACTGAATTTTCATCTTTGGGTGAATGATTCCTTTAACTTAAGTAGTGAATCATGATTTCAACATACGTATCAATTAAATGAGTGCATGTATGAACTTTGCTTTGAACTTCACAATATAACATTTGATTTTATGATCTCTGAGGAACATTAAAAGTCACTCGAACATGATTCTGACATCCCAAATGAACTTCCCAACGTACCTGAAATTTCTGTCGAGCCACAAAGTACTGCATCCTTCTGATGACCTTAATGGCAGATTTGTGTGCGTGGGAAAGCCTGCACAGAATAAAATAAACACACACACACACACACACACACACACACACATAGCGTCAGAAAACACTGAGCATGCCCGCTGTAAATGTGTGTGTGTGTGTGTGTACGTGGCAGTAAACTTGGCGAAAACAATAACACAGACACATCACACACATAGACACTCTCTAAGTGAACTCTGGCAGTACACGCTTGTTTTATTTGGCGAAAACACCCTGTTATTTCCAACGCAAAGATGCCTGGGCAAAGTTTATACCCAGAAATACATGCAACAGTGGTCAGTGCTGGAGCAAAATAATCAAGTTTATATCATGAACATTCAAAAGTCCTGATTCTGCGTCCATTGTAAAAAGGTCCTGGAGGAAAAACATATAAAAACCTTCAAAACATGTCTTCAAAACTTTTATCAGTGACCCCTTCCAAACACGTGAGAGTGAAAGCAAAACCTTGACACAGTCCAGAAATTAAAATTACCTCATTTTTTACTCACGCTTTTGTTCTTCCAAACTTGTGTGACTTTCTTTCTTAACTAGAACACAAAAGAAGATGTAAGGTGGAATGTGCTTCTCAGTCACCATTCACTTTCATTGCATATTTTTTTTTCATACAATAAAATTCAATGGTGACTGAGACACGTTCTGCTGAACATCTCCGTTTGAGTCCTAGGCAAGAAATAAAGTCATACAGATTTGAACATGAGGGTGAGTACATTTTAAAGGGAACTGTCCCTTTAAGTGTGTTTGCGTTTGATGATAGCACGTTTTGGAGCTGTGTAGGGATAGCGTGTGCAACCATGAATGCATCTAGCGACGCAAACTCGATTTCATTCATTGAAGAGAACTGAAATGTGTCAGAACGCAATTTTTAACGCTATGCATGTATGAGTCGCATTCTCAGCATTGCCAGTAGGGGTGCTAGAGTGCTCATTAGCATAAACTAGCACAAAAGCGTACATTAAATTACTCCAAAGTGTGCAAGTGTAAGCTAGCGTAAAAGTGTTAATTAACACAACATTCCTACGGTCGGTTTTCTCTTTCACTGCAACAAATTTCATGGCGGAGCGACAGTTTTGAAGAGAATCTTGCTGAGCATGCTAATCATTGGCGGAGCTAGGGGGTGGACCAAAGCCTGGCCACCCCATTGGCCACCCCATTGGCCACACCACTCGCAATTGCTGCCCAAACATTTCTGTGCCACCACAGACTGATTGACATATTTATAGCCCATGTTTGTAGTCCAAAAACCCAGGAGACAATTAGCATTTTCAAGCCATGTGTTCCTTTGCAACAGGCGCATCCGGCAAGTGCATTGCCGAAATGACAAACGTTCGCCAACCATATCTGACCTTATCAGACTAGCAATCGTAATGTCAAATGTTAACGAACATTGCCTAACTATTTTTGATGAGGAGGAGGGCGAGGCCGGGCCGTGAGGACACACGGCCGGCCCTGAATCGGGCTAATCTGCCGGGAGGGGGACAAAGACGAGTCGGAGGTGCCACTTCGAGAGAGAGACGCACGTGGCCGCGTTGTGTGCGTGTCTGTTTATCGTATGTTTTATGTTTGTTTTATGTTGAGTGTTGCATAAAAACTAACGTTGACTGTTCAGCCAGTTCCCGCCTCCTCCTTGCCCATCCTTAAACTGTAGCAGTGGTGCCAAAACCCGGGAGGGAGGAGGGATGCGCTGTTGCAGAGTCCTCGCCGTTGCCATCCGATAGGGGAACAGCCGCGGTCTTCTGCCTGGGAACGGAGGAACCGCTGCCATCCACCAATGAAGGGGAGGAGCGGTTCAATCCGCCAGGGGTCGGAGGGCTTGGGGAGAAGTGAGCTGTCGTCCACCAGAGGGCGGAGGAGCAGTTGAGGACTGGGCGATAGCATGTCTGCGAACCGGCGAGCAAGTTTTTCTCCACTTTCCTTCCCCTCCTCTCTTCCAGGGCTCCAGAAAGGCGGGGAAGACCTGCCGGTAGGCACGGCTGGAACGGCAATGCCCCCCCCCAGGAAGGAAGAGGACTGCGTCATGCCGGGGTTGGCATGAGTTGGGTTGGGCGATGGAGGAGTGTGACGAGGAGGAGGGCAGGGCCGGGCCATGAGGACACACGGTCGGCCCTTATTTGGGCTAATCAGCCAGGAGGGGGGCAAAAGACGAGCCAGACGCACCAGTTCGAGAGAGAGAGAGAGAGACGCTCGCAGCCACGTTGTGTGCGTCTGATTGTCTTATGGTTTATGTTTGCATTATGAGTTTTGCATTAAACCTTTATGTTGACTGTTCAGTCGGTTCCCGCCTCCTCCTCGCCCGTCCTTATACTGTTATACTTTTGTAACGTCATTTATTTCAAAACAACATTGTTTCCAATGAGTCAAAACAACAGCGTAAGAAATGGCATTTGCCTACTCCGATGACATGTTAAACATACGCAACGTCTGAAGATTGGCACTGACGCCTCCTACAGAAGCCAGAGGGTGCTTTTGGCGTCTGTAGATTGACACGCTGGGCTCTTGCGCAAGCGCCAGTATTTGACGCCTCAGGAGTGAGAACGGGTTGCGTAATCAGGGGTGGATTTAGTGATTTGGGGGCCTTAGGCAAAGTACAGGAATGGGCCCTCTTCAATGACACACACTTATGTCAATTTTCTCTTAAAGGTGCTGCAAGCCTTTTTTTTAGAATGGTATGGAGACAATATGCCTACGTCCTATAAGGTATCACTGAAATACAGTAAGTGTCCTGAGATACCTCATCGGTCTCTGTGACAGCACTAGACCGTGACTAGACTAGGCCTATGGTTGTGTCTTTCCCCGGTTGTGCCAACTAATGTCTGACAACACAATCTGGCTACTATGAACTACCATACATAGCACTACAATGCCCTGGTCGTAATAAAGCTCTCGCCGCTGTCACTGATCTACACAACACTAATCAGTTCCCTTTGGTGCAACCCTTTGTGGCCCCTGAGAGGAGACAAGCTTGTTTTGAACACTGTTCCATTCCTGTCTTCCGCCCGGCCCCCTCGGTCATGTCCACAAACAGAGACGACGTCTTAATTAGAGGTGGGGAGAGCCGGACAAAAGCTCTCTGACACAGACCGTAAAACACGCGGATCAAAGCGACGCCAAACGGCCACTGTCCTTCCCTCTCATTGAGTACATCTTAATGCACCACACAGGAAATGCATGTGAAAAATATGAAAACATGCAAAGCGCTACACTGCGTGCATGTGTGTAAGGGTTTCAGATCCGTGCATGATTAGGAAAGAAAACACAAGCCCTCAAAACACAAAACACATGCTGTTTAATCACAGAACTGCCTACTCGCATTACAGCGGCCGACGGACACATGCACACAAACACACGCCACACTCGCAGAGCAACTATATGCCTGGTACATGGATTCCACACATGTAAAAGATATAACACGATTACTGAACAACATGACTAACAGCTTTCTTTGGCAAGCATTAGCCTACTTTTACTATTGCACATTTGTACGGTTGGAGATTTGAACAAACCTCTAACCCTTTAGTATTTAACGTGTCGCATGGGTCATTGACAAATAAGGTTGTCTGAGGTGGCATGTCAGTTTCAGACATTTTTCAAGGTTATTTTTTCTTCTTTTTTTCATGATATTTTGAGACAATAAAAATATAATGTACTGTTTATTATTTTATGTGTGTAAATTACCTCAGACACAGTAATGAGGGTCCAAAGGGGTCATTTCTGATTTATGTTTTAGACCTGAATTTTGGTTACCCCCTGACTGAAAAACACTTTAGCAAAAGTGCAAAAACATGCTAAAAATGCTTTAGCAAACCCTTAGCAACATACTAAAAAGGCTTTAACAACTACATAGCAACATGCTAAAAACACTTTAGCAACCACACTAGCATAGTAACATGCTAAAAACACTTTAACAACTGTAGAGAAACATGCTAAAAACACTTTACTTTATAACATGGTAAAAACACTTTTGCAACAGCATAGCAACATGCTAAAACAACTTCCGCAACCACATCCACAAAGCAACATGCCAATAAACACTTTAGCAAATGCAAATCATGCTAAATACACTTTAGCAACTGCATAATAACATACTAAAAACACTTTAGCAACTGCTAAAAAACATGGTAAAAACACTTTAGTGACCGTACAGAAACATGCTAAAAACACTTTAACAACTGCATAGCAACAAGCTAAAAACACTTTAACAACTGCATAGCAACAAGCTAAAAACACTTTAACAACTGCATAGCAACAATCTAAAAACACTTTAACAACTGCATAGCAACAAGCTAAAAACACTTTAGCAACTGCATATATCATGCTAAATACACTTTAGCAACTACATAGCAACAATCTAAAAACACTTTAACAACTGCATAGCAACAATCTAAAAACACTTTAGCAACTGCATAGCAACAAGCTAAAAACACTTTAGCAACTGCATATATCATGCTAAATACACTTTAGCAACTACATAGCAACAATCTAAAAACACTTTAACAACTGCATAGCAACAAGCTAAAAACACTTTAGCAACTGCATAGCAACAAGCTAAAAACACTTTAGCAACTGCATATATCATGCTAAATACACTTTAGCAACTACATAGCAACAATCTAAAAACACTTTAGCAACTGCATAGCAACAAGCTAAAAACACTTTAGCAACTGCATAGCAACAAGCCAAATACATTTTAGCGACCGTACAGAAACATGCTAAAAACACTTTAGCAACTGCATAATAACATACTAAAAACACTTTAGCAACTGCATAATAACATACTAAAAACACTTTAGCAACTGCTAAAAAACATGGTAAAAACACTTTAGTGACCGTACAGAAACATGCTAAAAACACTTTAACAACTGCATAGCAACAAGCTAAAACACTTTAACAACTGCATAGCAACAAGCTAAAAACACTTTAACAACTGCATAGCAACAATCTAAAAACACTTTAACAACTGCATAGCAACAAGCTAAAAACACTTTAGCAACTGCATATATCATGCTAAATACACTTTAGCAACTACATAGCAACAATCTAAAAACACTTTAGCAACTGCATAGCAACAAGCTAAAAACACTTTAGCAACTGCATAGCAACAAGCCAAATACATTTTGCAACTACATAGCAACAATCTAAAAACACTTTAGCAACTGCATATCATGCTAAATACACTTTAGCAACTACATAGCAACAAGATAAAATGCTTTAACAACTGCATAGCAACATAATAAAACCACTTTAGAAACTGCATAGTAATATGATAGACACACTTTAGCAACAGCCTATCATGCTAAATACACTTTAGCAATTGCATAGCAACAAGCTAAAAATGCTTCAGAAACTGCATTGCAACATGCTACAAACACTTTAACAACTGCATAGTAACATGCTAAAAACTCTTTAGCAACTGCATAGTAATATGCTAGACACGCTTTAGCAATTGCATAGCAACAAGCAAGAAACACATAAACAAATGCATAGCAACAAGCTAATAATTATTTAGAAACTACATAGCAACACACTAGAAACACTTTAGCAACTGCATAGTAACATGCTAGACACACTTTAGCAATTGCATAACAACATGCTAGAAACACATTAACAACTGCATAGCAACAAGCTAATAATTCTTTAGAAACTGCATAGCAACATGCTAAAAACATCCATGTGGCAACATGTTAAAAACAATTTAGCAACCGGGTGTGTTAAACAATCTGAATGCACTTCACGAAGGCGCTTCGTGTTGGGTGGTTCTTCACCTCCACATCGTGAACTAAAATGTTTAATGCACACCTAGCCATGGATTATCCCTTACTAGACCTATTCTGGAATCAGATCATGGGACTACTAAATCCAATAGGGAAAAACAAAAAAAAATTTTAGACTTCAAAAAGCAAAACCATTCTTGAATGTTTTATATTTACCAGAAAACATCAAACCAAATATTATATAGCAATATAGTGAAAATAATTTGTCACTATGTGAGTGTGTAATTGTGGTGTATAAATGATAAAGGTGTTTAGAATTGAATTACAGTACAGCCCATTAGCTGCAGAGCTGGACACATGAGAGCAGTTTGGCTGGTTTAAACATCCTGGAAGCATTTCGTGAGGAGAAATCGCTGACTGGGATTGTGTGCCAGAAACGAATGAAACTGTGTGCCAGAGTTTTCTATTCCTTAGACTCTCTTTTCTTTCTATCTTGTTACCCTGAGTGTATCTCCTTTCCTGTCTCATTCTGTATCTATCTCTCTCACTTTTATTGTCTGTCTTTCTTTTTCTCACACTCGTATACAGAAATTCTGGCAGTAATGGGCTGCTTATTTCAGCTAGTATCGGATTCACACAGGGCCGTGTTGGACTAAAAGTTCTTGGAAACGTCAGTCTGTTTTAAACTTAGTTCTGACACACCAGGTTCTGGACCAATAAAATCATTAAGAGGAATTGGAAACAGAAACATAAAATTCCAAACAAAAGTAGTTGTTATAAGAAATGTTATGTGGAATCGGAACCAGAGCCACAATCATTAAAATCGTTACATGGAATCAGAACTAGAAACATTAAATTCCTTACATTAGTAGTTGTTCTGCGAAATGTTATGTGGAATCGGAACCAGAACCACAATCGTTAAAATCGTTAGATGGAATCGGAACCAGAGCCACAATCGTTAAAATCGTTACATGGAATCGGAACCAGAGCCACACTCGTTAAAATCGTTACATGGAATCGGAACCAGAGCCACAATCGTTAAAATCGTTACATGGAATCGGAACCAGAGCCACACTCGTTAAAATCGTTACATGGAATCGGAACCAGAGCCACACTCGTTAAAATCGTTACATGGAATCGGAACCAGAGCCACACTCGTTAAAATCGTTAGATGGAATCGGAACCAGAGCCACAATCGTTAAAATCGTTACATGGAATCGGAACCAGAGCCACAATCGTTAAAATCGTTACATGGAATCGGAACCAGAGCCACACTCGTTAAAATCGTTACATGGAATCGGAACCAGAGCCACAATCGTTAAAATCGTTACATGGAATCGGAACCAGAGCCACACTCGTTAAAATCGTTACATGGAATCGGAACCAGAGCCACAATCGTTAAAATCGTTACATGGAATCGGAACCAGAGCCACAATCGTTAAAATCGTTACATGGAATCGGAACCAGAGCCACAATCGTTAAAATCGTTACATGGAATCGGAACCAGAGCAACAATCGTTAAAATCGTTACATGGAATCGGAACCAGAGCAACAATCGTTAAAATCGTTACATGGAATCGGAACCAGAGCCACACTCGTTAAAATCGTTACATGGAATCGGAACCAGAGTCACAATCGTTAAAATGGTTACATGGAATCGGAACCAGAGCCACACTCATTAAAATCGTTACATGGAATCGGAACCAGAGCCACACTCGTTAAAATCGTTACATGGAATCGGAACCAGAGCCACACTCGTTAAAATCGTTACATGGAATCGGAACCAGAGCCACACTCGTTAAAATCGTTACATGGAATCGGAACCAGAGCCACACTCGTTAAAATCGTTACATGGAATCGGAACCAGAGCCACAATCGTTAAAATCGTTACATGGAATCGGAACCAGAGCCACACTCGTTAAAATCGTTACATGGAATCGGAACCAGAGCCACAATCGTTAAAATCGTTACATGGAATCGGAACCAGAGCAACAATCGTTAAAATCGTTACATGGAATCGGAACCAGAGCCACAATCGTTAAAATCGTTACATGGAATCGGAACCAGAGCCACAATCGTTAAAATCGTTACATGGAATCGGAACCAGAGCCACAATCATTAAAATCGTTACATGGAATCGGAACCAGAGCCACAATCGTTAAAATTATTACATGGAATTGGAACCAGAAACGTTAAATTCCTTATATTAGTAGTTGTTATAAGAAATGATATGTGGAATCGGAACCAGAGCCACAATTGATAAGTTGCACGAGAAAGGAATTGGAACCAGAAATTGTAAATTCCTTATAGTATATTAGTTGTTATTATAAGCAGGCCCGCCCAAACTCCTGACTGGGCCAGTAACTACCTAATGGGCCGTCTGGCTGAGCAGTGGGGGGGCGGTACGTGTGCAGGTACAGTGCCTGTATTTGTCGTGGGCAATGGGTGATCTCCGGTGGGCGATCTCTGGACGTCGTAGCACTATCGGGGGTGTTAATCTATCACTCTTGGGCCCCACCAGAGCCACAATCATTAAGAACAGTGATGCTTTAGTAAGAGTCCTCTCAATTTGAAGAAGGGGTCATAGCCCCCGAGGCATAAACAATCAAGGAATCGGCATCAAAGCTTTTCAAACAAGTCAAAAATACAATCTGTGTAATACAGAACCAGACAGTATAAAGCAATTACAGCAGAAGCCCAATAACGTGCAGTCACACCTGCTGACACTGATGATTCTGACACCGATAGTCAACATAAACAATAACAGTAAATGTAGTGTCACCACAGGCTCATGTGACATTCAATTATACAGAATAAAGAGTTGTCCCAGTTCACAGAGACTGAAACAAAGAAATGAGCTTCAAAAAGATAGAGTTACAGCACTCCTGCAGTACAATCAAATGGGCGCAATGCAGAGGCAACGTCTACCAACTCCTGACTTTGATCCCTAAAAGGGCACGACACGAGGGGCACAACTAAAGGTTGTGAAGGTCGGATTGGCATTTAGTTTGATGGTCAAAGTACCACATATCCCATCAGACAACCAATATAATAAAAGCAGTTCCAGAAGTTATTCTTTCTGCATTTTATCCACATAAACGAGCAATTCTTTGCTAAATGGGGCAAAAACTACTTGAGGAGGGCCGTTTGGACCACTTAAAGGGGTAATTCACCCAAAAATGTAAATGCAGTCATCATTTATTCAGCCTCACACCCTTCCAAACCCATTTGACTTTCTTTCCCCCACAGAACATAAAAGTGTCTCCTTTTCTGAAAATAACTGAAATAAGTTCAATAATATCCCCAGATAGTTTTACATTTACATTTATGCATTTGGCAGATGCTTTTATCCAAAGTGACTTACAGTGCACTTATTACAGGGACAATCCCCCCGGAGCAACCTGGAGTTAAGTGTCTTACTCAAGGACACAATGGTGGTGACTGTGGGGATCAAACCAGCAACCTTCTGATTACCAGTTATGTGCTTTAGCCCACTACACCACCACCACTCCAATCAGGAGTTTTAATCAGGATGACATTCCCTTATGAAATGAACAACGGAAATTTGTTGTAAAAGTAACTTCATCTATTATCCATGGTTACATCAATTATGATAAGGAACGTCGCCTTGTCATACCAAAACAAAGAGGCACCAAAACACTTTCCCGGACTTTCAGTTGCATCATATCACATTGGTGGAATGACCTTCCCAACTCCATCCGTGAAGCTGACTCAATCTCTATCTTCAAAAAACAGCTAAAAACCACGAGCATTTAACCAGTCACTACTTTAAAAAAAATAATAATAATAATTATATATATTAATAATTCTTGTTGCACTGAAATCGGGTTTGAACACTATTCTGATGCACTGTCTCTTTAAGAAGATTCGATTATTTTCTCCTCTTTTTGGATAAAAGCGTCTGCCAAATGAATAAATGTAAATGTGAATTATGGTTACTTCAGTACCAAAGTATGAATATATAATGAATATACACACTCAAAAAATATCTATTTTAGCCTATTGTTAAGAAGTATGCATTTCAATTTCAGAACAAAATTCCATCCAATTGAATTGCTTTAAGTTTAACCAAATTAAATGAAAATATAAATAAATATTTAGGTTTTAAACATGTTATCTCGTTGAAGTTTAAGCCATTCAAATGGATGGAATTCTGTTACGTGCGCAAATCTTTATATAATATTTTTTAGTGCACTAATAATCTCAAAAACTCTATTTTATTTAACTGAATGAAATTATAGTGATATAAAAAGTGTCATTGCACTTAATATTTAATTTTTAAAAAAGAAGGCGAAGTCCCTTGAAGGCTGTGTGGCGCTCATAGTGAATCAGTGAATCGTTTATGTGAACCGTCTGAAAGAACCGATTCACTTAAATGATTCAGAATAGTTTTGAGATGCTACAATTGTGAAAATAGTTACTAAAAACTGTAGTTACGTTAGTAGCGTCGCTGCTTTTAGTTATTACTCCGCAACATTGTAACGTCCTAATGTGAACAAATCTTTTGGGTGAACAGATTCAAAAGAGTCACTTGGATGAATCAAAATCCCCACTACTTTCAAGGACAGACAGCGAGTCAGGTATTGGAAGACACCTGAGAATAGTGAGTGTGTGCGAGTGTGTGTGCGTGTGTGTGTGTGTGTGTGTGTGTGTGTGTGTGTGTGTGTGGTGCTTTCTTTCTGTAAGACTGATGTGTTTTCAGTGTGTGTGTGTGTGTGTGTGTGTGTGTGTGTGTGTGTGTGTGTGTGTGTGTGTGTGTGACAGGGAAAAGCCAAAGGAAACGGACTAGCACGAATCGCTCTTGGCATCGGGAATGCGGTGGAGAGCAGAAAAATGAGGGAAGGAAAGAGAGAGAAGCAAAAGTGACATTGAGAGCATATCCTCTCCCTCGGGCCCTCAAGGTGTAAAGGGGCCCCTACAAACACACACACACACACACACACACACACACACACAGACATAGTCACTGGAGTGTTCATCCATCTTTGTCACAAGACTATGTCAAAGGATCTCTAAGCAGATAATTAGCCAAAAAACAGAAGGATTGTGTGCTTGTGTGCTTGTGGGTGTGTTCGGCATACTACAGCACTACTTGTTCTACTTTTGCAGTATGCATTATGTAAACATGATATGAGTGTTGGGTTGACGGTCAGTGACTGCTGAAACAACAAGGTCCATCACGACCCTGCAGAACTGAAAATATTTAAGGAGCACATGCAGGGAAACACAGAGCTGGACAGGCGCTGCAGGCTCAAGGATACCATTACAGAATAGCAAAACAGACAGGGCTAAACATCGAGAGCAAGGGGATACCCTACTTGTGTTTTTGCCTCTCTTACAGACACTCTTAAGGGGGTCGTCAAAATACAAAGCCATTGTTTTCTATGAATGTAAGAACACTGTTGCCGCCTTTCAGTACTGATCGACGGCCGGCTGCAGCGTAACTAAGTACAGATTTATTATTCCGTTAACATAATTCATCTACATTTAGTGAAAAGTTCAAACTCACAACACTGGATGCTGGTGTTCTAAAAACGTTTTTTTTTTTTTAACTAGCTGAACCAGCAATACTTCCTAGAATATCCAGCAACTTATCTCAGATTTCTAGAATCGAACTCATGGTGGTAGAACGTAACTATGAAAATCAAGCTTTCCAGAATAAAATTTATTCTTAAATGGAATTTCAGAAATCTCAAGTGAGGTCCAAAGTTCTAGAACAAAATTCAGAGTATTCAAATGGAATTTCAGAGTTCTTCATTGAAACTCAATAGTTCTAAAAAGAAATGTAGAGTTCTCAAATGGAATTTCAAAGTTCTCGAGTAAAACTCAAGAGGTCTACAATCAAATTTAGAGTTCTCAAATGGAAATTCAGAGATCTTCATTGAAACTCAAGAGATCTAAAATTAAATGTAGAGTTCCTTGAGTAGAATTTCAGAGCTCTCGATTGCAACTCAACAGTTCTAAAATGAAATGTAGTTCTCAAATGGAATTTCAGAGTTCTTCATTGAAACTTTAGAGATCTAAAATGAAATGTAGAGTTCATAAATGGAATTTCAGAGTTCTTCATTGAAACTTTAGAGATCTAAAATGAAATGTAGAGTTCCTTGAGTAGAATTTCAGAGCTCTCGATTGCAACTCAACAGTTCTAAAATGAAATGTAGAGTTCATAAATGGAATTTCAGAGTTCTCGATTTAAACTCAAGAGTTCTACAATGAAATTAAGTGTTCTCAAATGGAACTTCAGAGTTCTTCAATGAAACTCAAGAGTTCTATAATGAAATGTAGAGTTCATAAATGGAATTTCAGAGTTCTCGACTGAAACTCAACAGTTCTACAATGAAATTCAGAGTTCTCAAATGGAATTTCAGAGCTTTCGATTGAAACTCAAGAGTTCTAAAATGAAATGTAGAGTTCCTTGAGTAGAATTTCAGAGTTCTCGACTGAAACTCGAGTTCTACAATGAAAATCAGAGTTCTCAAGAAGAATTTCAGGGTTCTCTATTGAAACTTATGAGTTCTCAAATTGGATTTTAAAGTTCACAAGTGAAACTCAAACTCATGGTCTCTCATTGCTAGAGTATCACTAGAGCAATGTTTCCTGTTGAGGATATTTTAAGATGACGTGGACCCACAAAACTGTTCTGAGGGTAATATTTCTGAAAATCGAGGTCACTGAGTTTACCAACCCATGATGATACAGCATTCAGTAAGAGCTCACGGTTATTATTCACTTAGGTTTTTTTTTCTAGATCAGTTGACCGTGCAAAGAGAGTTCACATCTGAAAGGAGAGATAGGGGGAGGGTGGGGGTTGAGGGGGGGGTTGATGAAAAAATAGAAAGATGATCTCAATGCTTTTCATGGGCAACAAGGATAAATTTGAGAAAACAACCTCTTCATGATTTCTCTGCAACCCCAGCCTGGAGACGCCAGTGTCTCTGTTCATTATGGTTTGACCCTGTGACCTCTGGCTGTATATAACGAGCGGCAGGGTATCTTAGTGCATCCAAACGTAAATCTTTCACTTTTCATGCCAGCAAGTCTTCTCTCCAGTCTACATTATCATTATCGGAGATTAAAATAGGTTGTCATTTTAAATGATAGCATTTCCACAGTAAAAACATTTTGTGAGTGACATTGAAACTCTGATAATCTCATCGGAGCGAGAGAACAGAAATATCAGAGCACAATACCTGATTCATACAGTACAGCACTATGAATACAGTACACAAGTGATGTTTGATATAACACAATAAATCAGAATAGCACACTAGCACACTACTTGTACTGCTTTTGCAGTATGCAGTTTTATACTGTGTCCCTATTAACTTAAAAAAAATAGAAGGTAGTATGTAGTGTATGATGTGCACTGTGCAGTAAATAGTACG
>NC_068324.1:2398909-2423909 GCF_025860055.1 Xyrauchen texanus
AAATTTCTAGAATGAATCTCAGAATTCTAGAATGAATGTCAAAGTTCTAGAATGAATCTCAGAATTCTAGAATGAATGTCAAAGTTCTAGAATGAATGTCAAAGTTCTAGAATGAATCTCAGAATTCTACAATGAATGTCAAAGTTCTAGAGTGAATCTCAGAATTCTAGAATGAATGTCAAAGTTCTAGAATGAATCTCAGAATTCTAGAATGAATGTCAAAGTTCTACAATGAATCTCAGAATTCTACAATGAATGTCAAAGTTCTAGAATGAATGTCAAAGTTCTAGAATGAATCTCAGAATTCTAGAATGAATGTCAAAGTTCTAGAATGAATCTCAGAATTCTACAAATGAATTTCAAATTTCACACACACACACACACACACACACACACACACACACACACACACACACACACACACACACACACGTCACTCACTCACTCACTCACACACTTACTCACACACACACACACACACACACACACACACACACACACACACACACACACACACATATATAAAATAGCCCTCTTAACATGCATTTGTGCTCAATGCAATATTATTTATAATCCTCCCCTGAGGAAAAGATTGTTTAATAAATTCAGAGTGCAGTTACGACTCCCAGACACAACACATTTCTATGAGGATTTAGGAAAACAAAAGTCTTGCCAACATTTTATTACATTCACTGTTCGCCAACAAACATCGGCTAAATTCAATATTTTATATTATAAGACTTGCATGCTACATAGTTTACACTGTATACTGCATGCTATTGTTTTAAATAGTGCATGAAACAGTACGCATTATGCAACATGTTACAAGACCTCATTATGTTGCATGTTTCATTCAGCAAATTGTGTTCAATTATCATCTCACATACTTTTATACAATATTTAAGACTATTTGAAAGATGAGTTTGTTGAAAGGGGAATCTTTAAGATTGACCTGTTGTGATCTTTACCAGGAAACACTTGAATAAACACGTGTTTTCCTGCTGAGGTCTTAAGGGTGAACCTACAAGGCACTTACAATGGAAGTCAATGGGGCCAGTCTATAAACGGCAGAATACACACTGTTTCAAAAGTATAGCAGAAGACATAAACATTACATCTGTTTACATGATTTGAATGTGATAAAATCAGAGATGTTTTGTACAGGCATTATGTCCTCTTGCCAGTGAAGATGTAATATTGGTTATGACTTTACTCAGAAAAGATTAGTAAGCGATTTTATCACACTAAACCACACTTGTGGCTATACGTTTTATTTCCAAAATAGACTGGCCCCATTTAATTCCAATTTTCCAATTTGTTTTATATATATATATATATATATATATATATATATATATATATATATATATATATATATATATATATATATATATATTATATACTTATTATATTTTATACATTTTTATATATTATATATTTTTTTATATATTAAATATATTTGTAATATATTATATATATATTTTTATATATTATATATATATATTTGTAATATATTATATATATATTTTTATATATTATATATATATTTGTAATATATTATATATATATATTTATATATTATATATATATTTATATATATATTATATATATATTTATATATATATATATATATATATAAAAAATTATAATAATTTTGTGGTAATCAACAGTTTACCTCGTATGCTGTCAATTGAGCTTAACATGTATTGGACCCGGAACGTTCCTTAAAAGCACTCTTGCATCTGATTGCAGTTTAACACTTTAATATCTGTGCAAGCTGTATTCAAATAGATGCATTTTGGATATATTGGATATTGAAAAGCCGCTGAACTTCATTACCAGCGATGGTTCACGCAGGCCATCGTTCAAACTAAACATGGCGATGGGACGCTTAAGAGAGTCCGTCGTAACTGTCTTCTGTCCTTATAAATGACGTTACATTAAACCGTTGGATACTCTGCTGTAACTCAGGAAGTGCCCACGGTCTGTGTATCATCAGCGGGAGACGGATGCTGCCAGAGGAGCCAACAGGATATTAAACACGCCGATGTCTATCACAGGGGGCACCGCACCAAACTGATCTGGAATATTTTGCCATCTGACCAGCACATGTCTAGAAAAGTTCACTTCAACCACTGATTCTGTCTTTAATGGCATTTTCACCAGATTTGTGTCACTTTGCAAATGTTGTAAATGCTAATTTTGTACTATATGTTCTAAACGTTGGATCTGGATACATACAGATGCCCCAAAAAAAGTCTCAAACTGAAGTGAAAGTCTTCTCAAATGCCGCTCGAGCTTTCCTCCAAACTACAGTAACTCGCGGTGGTTTCGCCGATAATGCGCAAACAACCGCCGGGACATTCCAGTCAACATCTAATCAGGCCATACTCAAAGAGACAAACTGCACTCCAAAAGCTTTTAAGTCTATCTCAGTGACCTTTGGAGGCAACGAGAGCGTGCGTTTGCGCAGATTTAATCTCATAATCATCAGCTTTAATGTTTAAATGTAAGCCATGTGTGCTGCTTGATAAGAGCACGCGGCATGCTGTTCGTAAGATCAAAAAGATCTGTGAACCTGTAATAACATCTCAAAGTAAAAGATACATTTGGATTTCTGGCTTTATGCCACTGCCAGATTACCCATACCTGAGCAAGCGCTAATCGTAATGAAGAAAGGAAATGTGGCGAAATGATCAGCGGCTCACATGCAGGCCAGAAAGCTTCCTGTGCAAGGTTAAAACGCCTGATAGAATAACATTACTCTGTTACAGTTCTAGTTCACTGAGCCATGAATGCAGAAAGCACATTGCTACAGCTTGTCAAAACATCTCTGAGCTTGACCAAACCAACAACCAAAATCTCCCTGTGAGCCGAGGAGGCGTTCAGATGGAGGCAAAAATCTTCTTTAATTAATTAAGGGAAGAATCATACTTTGCCAAACGGCTGATTCCGATCTCCGATTGTTTCTTAAAAGTGCACTTGCAAGTTATATACTTTACAAAAAGGTAACATTTGTTAACATTACTGACATGAACTAATGAACTTAATGTTAGTTACAATATATACTATGCATTTTCAAAATCAAAGTTAATGCATATTAATGCACAATGAACTAACAATGAACAATTGTATTTTTATTAACTAAAATTATGATCAATAAATGCGGTAAAAAGGGGCGCGCATGTTTGATTGACACCTGCATGGCGCGCATGTTTGATTGAAACCTGCAGAATGTGCATTTTTGATTGACACCTGCAGGACCCGCATGATTGATTGACACCTGCAGGATGCGCATGTTTGATTGACACCTGCAGAATGTGCATGTTTGATTGACACCTGCATGGCACGCATGTTTGTTTGACACCTGCAGAATGTGCATGTTTGATTGACACCTGCATGGCACGCATGTTTGATTGACACCTGCAGGGCGCACATGTTTGATTGACACCTGCAGGGCGCGCATGTTTGATTGACACCTGCAGGGCACGCATGTTTGATTGACACCTGCAGGGCGCGCATGTTTGATTGAAACCTGCAGAATGTGCATTTTTGATTGACACCTGCAGGACCCGCATGATTGATTGACACCTGCAGGGTGCGCATGTTTGATTGACACCTGCAGAATGTGCATGTTTGATTGACACCTGCAGAACGTGCATGTCTGATTGACACCTGCAGGGCGTGCATGTTTGATTGACACCTGCAGGACCCGCATGATTGATTGACACCTGCAGGGTGCGCATGTTTGATTGACACCTGCAGAATGTGCATGTTTGATTGACACCTGCAGAAAGTGCATGTTTGATTGACACCTGCATGGCGTGCATGTTTGATTGACACCGGCAGGACCCGCATGATTGATTGACACCTGCAGAATGTGCATGTTTGATTGACACCTGCAGAATGTGCATGTTTGATTGACACCCGCAGAATGTGCATGTTTGATTGACACCCGCAGAACCCGCATGTTTGATTGACACCTGCAGGGTGTGCATGTTTGATTGACACCTGCAGGACCCGCATTTTTGATTGACACCTGCAGAATGTGCATGTTTGATTGACACCTGCAGGGCGCGCATGTTTGATTGACACCTGCATGGCACGCATGTTTGATTGACACCTGCAGGGCACGCATGTTTGATTGACACCTGCAGGGTGTGCATGTTTGATTGACACCTGCAGGACCCGCATTTTTGATTGACACCTGCAGAATGTGCATGTTTGATTGACACCTGCAGGGCGCGCATGTTTGATTGACACCTGCAGGGCGCGCATGTTTGATTGACACCTGCAGAATGTGCATGTTTGATTGACACCTGCAGGGCACGCATGTTTGATTGACACCTGCAGGGCGCGCATGTTTGATTGACACCTGCAGAATGTGCATGTTTGATTGACACCAGCCGATCATGAATATAGGCCAATTTCGATCGGTGCACCCCTAAAATAAACAGGAGTTTATTTCCTCCAGCAAAAATATCGTTTAAACATCATAAAAACAAGACTATTGTGATTTCAGGACTAAAACGGCTTTCGATTTTAAGGCTTGTTTGCAGATAACCGTTGTGTAGTTGCATTGGTAGATTTTTTTAAACATTCAATTTGAACTATGTAAATAAAATGTAATAACCATTTAAATTAACTAAAATTGTATTACATTTAAAAATGTATTTAAACATAATTGGGGAAAATCTGCCAATGCAACTTAACAAGTTAGCCGACTTTTACAAAATTGCAACATATATATACAGTATATATATACTGTATATATATAAAATAAACAAAAATTGTATTCAGTTCAAAATTGTATTGTATTGCATATGTTGTACATGGGTTGCGTTGGCTTCACTTACAAGCTGTTATTTCTCTTCCCTGAGGCTTATACAATCTATACATTTAATCAAACAAAAACCTTAGAGTTTTATTGCTTTCAAAACACAAAATAGGGGAAACAGAACGGCCACAGATGCTCGTCCTACCATATGGATTTCAGTTGAATGGTACGCTAAACACACAAACACATGTTTCATTCATACACACGGCATCATACACATACATATTGTATGTTGGTGTGTTGTAGAAGCAGACACCAGCAGAGTTGTTAACTCGGCGAGCTCAGGAAGAGATTTGAGTAAAGCAACGATTCTTTGCCACGTCCCACAAAACCACCCACCGAGAGAAGACCACAGCTCTGAGACATGAACATCTCCTGCTGCGGCCCACAAACAACATCCTTCCGATTTGACACATGGGCCGGCACAAATGGAAAAGGTCCACAGATAAAAACGGACCAAAAGCCGAGGACCACATCTGACTGCACCCTCGGTGGTCAAGATTACGGCTAGAACCGTCCTCTGCGCAAGTACGCAAATGCAGACGCAAGCATAGTACATACACATATTCATGAGGGTCTGTTTATCGATGGTTTTCTTGTCACATGACAACAGATTGGTGCCCCGCATGTTGGTTACACCCCCTGAATTTGATTGGGTGGACAAACTTTTTTCAAATATGATTTTTGATTTTATTTAGAGAAAAAGAATAAAGATTATTCCAAACTACTTGTGCCAAAAAAAAAAAAAAAAAAAACTTTTTTAAAAATAACAAAAAGGTTTTATTGAGACTTTTATCTATATATTTTTTTAACTCTCACCATGCGGTTATATCCATTAGATGTAAAAAAAATTTAATTAAAAAAAATAATTTACATTGTCGCAGAAAAAATATCAAAATTAATGCCACGGTGGTCGACTAATCGATTAGTCAAGTGGTGTCTATTAGTGGTCAATTAGTGGTGTCGATTACTTACATTAATATTTTTAGTGGTGGTGGTTTAATAGGAAACACAATTCTAAAAATCATTCAGAGACGCACAATATCGGAGAGCGTTTTTGCCTTATTATAGCTTGCTGTGATTTAAAATGAAACATTTCAGCGCTGCTAAACCTTCTGCAAGAAGTTTACATTTATGCATTTGGCAGACGCTTTTATCCAAAGTGACTTACAGTGCACTTATGACAGGGACAATCCCCCCGGAGCAACCTGGAGTTAAGTGCCTTGCTCAAGGACACAATGGTGGTGGCCTTGGGGATCGAACCAGCAACCTTCTGATTACCAGTTATGTGCTTTAGCCCACTACACCACCACTGCAAGAAGTTTTTTTTTCTCCCCAATTTGGAATGCCCAATTCCCAATGTGCTCTAAGTCACTGATTGAAATTGCATTGTTATTATTATTATTAAACATGCAATATGACATCAGATGGATGAATAGGCTAGAGGTGCAATATGTAATATATATATACTGTACTAAAGCATCAAATGATCATAATATGTTATCAGAGATTTAGGAACATGCTAAGTTTTCTCCGAAAGCAATGCCACGGCCAGAATATTCTACTTTGAAATGTCCATTCCGGAATTTCTGTTTTGGCCAGTATGATCCCGCCAGGGCTGGACTGGGAAGAGAAATTGGCCCAGGTCCTGTTCTGCATATCGTGGTGCCGTTTTGTGGTCCGTTCTGCATAACATGGTGGATAATTTTAGATTATCGCGGCCCATTCGGCACGTTTCGCTGCCGACCTACCAGCCCTCTCGGTTCTCCCGATGGCCAGTCCACCCATTATCGGCCCCAAAATGCCCGGTATGACAGATTACCAGTCCAGCCCTGGATCCCACCCACTGCCCATTTCCCAATCATATTTCATCATCCCGGGTTGCCAGATTTGAAACAAGTTAGCACGCTGCAGATATGGACGCCAGCAATACATCTAGCTAACATTGACAAGAGTAATACAAATCCACATGAGCTGGTTTATAATTTGCAAACAATAAAAACATTGCAAACGTATACATTAGCTGATCAACTTACAGTGTAAGGCTCGACGATTGCCACTGTCAGTATACTCATTCCTGTTGCGTGTCCTCAACCTGGCAACCCGCGTGAGCTTCGTGTCTGGGGAGGAGCGGGCGGGGGAGACTACTCTCTCCAATATTTGTTCAGCAGTACCCATTTTAAACAAAATAACCTTGTAGAAGTTGCCATTTTGAATGTGTAATGAGTACGGGTCGGGATCTGACGCTGATCGCAAGCCTTACATTTGAATCTGTTCCTCACACGGATCCGGAATACGGCGCACAAATAGCATGGATTATTTAATGACCATTTTTGTGGAGCTGTTCTCCTTTTTTAAACTGCAAATCAGACTCTCAGACTCTCTTTGTGTCCCACGGCAAACAAAGCAGTGAGCAAATAAGCATGAAATAAATAAATGATGACAGAATTGTCAACTCATGTCAGTTTAAAGTAGCCTTGGGTCAAGTATTGAAATCGCCTGAAATAAGTGGAATACAGTGACTTTTAAAGTATGGATAAAAGGCTGACGTTTTGGTGAAGAAGGCAACGGACCAAGAAGAACGTTTATGCGTTGCAGGCAAAGTCACTAAAGCACATATCGTTATAAGGTTTATGCTAAATTCGGCTATAGCGCCCCTTGTTGCGACACTGAGAATGCCTGCTTGTGTTGTGCAGTCTGACACATTTTGCAATGAAATCGAGCTTGCATAGCTGCAAGTGTTTGCGGACGATTCAGGCCTGAAACAAGCGCGCACAAGTGTGGATGTGCTAGAGCGCTTGTCCAGCTCAATGGGTTTGTTGATAGAGCCATTGCATCTAATGGACACTATTCTGAGTCAACAAGGTCCGGGTGACCGGCTGGATTATATAGCGCCATTTAATCCCACAGCCTTTGTTTAGCTTGAACAGCGTATGTGAACGGAAGTTTTCTGGTTGAGTCAGGGCTGGGAAATACCCCTAAACGTGTGAACACTATTTGAACGGCTTTCCTCTGCCAGGCAGCTCAGATATGGTCAACACATGCGAGTCTGAACGAGGATGCTGGATGCTAGTTATGCTTGAGTTACCACAGTCGCAAAAACTACAGGTGCGAGTTCTTCTACTGTTAACCTTCATTTTATACACCTGATAAATTGCAACACACCCACATACAGACGCTTGGATTTTAGTCCATTATTAAAAGAATGTTTTGTATGAAATATATAGTTCAGACTTGTCCCTCGTTTATGTAACAAAATATGAATGGGGCCAATTTTTGTAGGGTTTAAAAGCAGAAATGTGAAGCTTATAATTTTATAAAAACACTTGCATTAATTGTTCAAATGTGTGCATTATTTGAGTTGTTTAAATCGTCATTTTGTTTACGTCTTGTGGCTATACTATTGAAACCCCCCATTGACTTCCATTGTAAGTATCTCACTGTAAACTAGAAGTCGACTGATAGTCGACACACGACTCCACATGCTGAAGTGTCCTTGGGCAAGACACTGAACCCCAAGTTGCTCCCAGTGGCAGGCTAGCACCTTGCATAGCAGCTCTGCTGTCATTGGTGTATGAATGGGTGAATGAGTCACAGTGTAAAGCGCTTTGAATACCGCTAAGGTTAAAAAGGCACTATATAAAAGTGCAGACCATTTAGCTCCATTGTTCCATTAATAATCAGAAGAAGAAAAAATATTTGGTGCATAACATGAGACTTTTAAAGCCCGAAACCAACCGGGGACTTTTATTTTGAAATGACGTAGGTGACTCCGTTACAATGCTCTCTATTTAAGTTTTAACCAAATTTATTAAACCAGGTTTATTATTATTAACAAGATATGAAGTTGGAAACAATATATACGTTTCCATTTAGTTGCATTTTTCTTTGCATGTTCTCACTTCCAATTTAAAACACTTAATTATCTCATTAAAATGACTAAATGTATATTGATGGGCCTGGGCAGCTCAGTGAGTATTGACGCTGACTAGCACCCCTGGAGTCGTGAGTTCGAATCCAGGGCGTGCTGAGTGACTCCAGCCAGGTCTCCTAAGCAACCAAATTGGCCCGGTTGCTAGGGAGGGTAGAGTCACATGGGGTAACCTCCTCGTGGTCACGATTAGCGGTTCTATCAGGAAGACTCGCAGACTTGATTGAAATATAAGATGACATTTATTTGATGGATATAAAACAGAAATGTGATGTCTCTCTTTGTCGTAGGCCCGGTCTGAGGGTCCGAAGAAGTTGTACTCTGAACCATCATATCCTGCTGGAGATAGGAGGCAGGGGCGAGGAGCCTACCCCCATGCAGGACGGGACTCAACAGGTGGTGCCGGGGTGGAGTAGGTTGCCGTGGTAGCACACTGAAACAGCAATGTGATAGATCATGAGCAGACTTATAAAGCAATGGCTTACATGTGATTGGCTAGGAGTTACCCAGCTAATGGTGCGATGATGTACAGCTGCTAGCCTTCCCGCTACAACTATGCTGCGCTTCCATTTCTCGCTCTCAATGTGGCGTGTGGTGAGTTGTGTGTGGATCGTGGAGAGTAGCATGAGCCTCCACAAGCTGTGAGTCTCCGCGGTGTCATGCACAACGAGTCACATGATCAGATGCGCCGATTGACAGTCTCAGAAGCGGAGGCAACTGAGACTCGTCCTCCGCCACCCGGACTGAGGCGAGTAACTGTGGCAACACGAGGACCTACTAAGTAGTGGGAATTGGCCGTTCCAAATTGGGTTGAAAAGGGGCTAATGAACAGCAACTATCGGCACCGATTATCAGTAAAAACCGATATATATATCGGTCTGCCTCTACTGTAAACTCGATTTTTCTATTTTCTTTTAAAGGAGAGACGAGTCGAAATTAATTGTATTCATTTATTTAAGTAATCGACATTATGCCACACATGCTGTTGATTGAGCTTAACTTGTATTTAGCCCAGAATATTCCTTGCATATCCTAAATTAAACTCAACTTTGTTGCTAAATAATCCACTGGAACCGCTTCACACAATGGCTAAAATCTGCCCCGAACTACCCCAGCCCTCCCCTATCTCCAAAAGCAACTCTATCCTGCCCTGCAAATAAAGCCCCTCTGTAAATTGAAGCTCTGTACCTATCAGTGCCAGGCCACGGCCTGCATGTATAATGGGTTTTTCCAAACATATGAACGCTGGGAGCCCAAACAGAGCGCTTTCTATAAGCCACCGGCCATATGGTGACCAGGACTGGATGTGCCAATTGATGGTGTCTGTCTATGGTTCCTTCCAGCCCAGCTAATATACATACACGTCAGGGTGAGAGCTAGTGTTACATCCCTCCTACTTAATTCATTCATTCATTCACTCGTTCATTCATGGCGGGAGGGCAGGCCCTTTATCACGAAGAGTTAACCTCTCTTTTCCCAGAGAGCAAACAATGGGGCCTCTAGTGAGGATAAAGCACTTAGTATAGAGGAGCCTAGTAACCTAAAGTCTGGGGCGCAGACGTGTTCGAAACCAATCGTGCGCACACACGCACACACATATGCGCACACAAACGCGTTTTAACCCTTGCTGAATGAATGGGCTGGGATCCTACTAACCAGATGGCGGCTATGAAACGCGGAGCGTAAATGGTGCCAGGTCGACATGTTGATGGCATTTAGGGTGAAACGAGTACGTCAACGTCAACGTAGCATGAAGAATGAAGGTGACAGGTGTGGAAATACACCTGTCTGTGCACATATCTAATGAATTCATCAACTCTGAGCCAATGGCAGCTTTATGAACCATTGAGAAGCTTGGAAAAATGGAGATTGTGAGAAAAACAAACATTGGCACCTTTACGGATTAACCAGCCATTTATATTTCTTTCTGACCAAGGCAATTGCATGACTGTGACATCATAATGCTATTCGTCGTTCCTTTTATGTGCTTTTATTGTGCCAGTTCCAAGATGAAATGTTTGAAGTGTTAGGAACCTGAAGAAACAATTAAAGAATAAAGGAGATGGGTAGCAACATGGCCCTTTGTGAACGCCCCCTAACAGAAGTTTAACTGTGTCTACGGTGCACTTAAAATGTTTGTTTGGACATATTTTTTCATTATTAAGTATTAGGATACCATTCAAACAAGTGAAATATAAAACAACAACAGGGGGTGTTCACACAGGACGCATATTGCATTTAAAGACAGCTAGACACAGAGCGGTCGAACTAACCAACAATTTAAAAAAGAGCAGATGGAATGCTACTCTGTGTGAACATCCCCCCAACAAAAAAATTTTTTTTTAAACTTGAAATGTTTTAAAAACACAGTTTCGGATGCAATTTTTTTAAATTCTTGAGTAGAATACAAATCCAACAAGAAACACCCACAGGGGCTGTTCACACAGGACACGTTCTTGCACTTAAAGACAGCTAGAGAGAGCATGATAGAACCATCAAAGAAACTGCACAGGTGGAATGCATACACGAACCTTGTGTGAACGCCCCCCCAAACTATTTTTACACTTGAAATGTTTTTAAAACACGGGTTTGGATGCATTTTTGATTGTTGAGTAGAATACAATTCCAAAAAGTAAGAAACACCCACAGGGGCTGTTCACACAGGATGCGTTCTCGCATTTAAAGACAGCTAGACAGAGCGTGATAGATCCGAGAAAAAGCTGCGTAGCTGGAATGCAAGTATGTGCCCTGTGTGAACGCCCCCTAACAAAAGTTCAACTATTTTAAAGCTTGACATATTAAAGAAAAAACACGGGTTTGGATGCATTTTTGATTGTTGAGTAGAATACGATTCCAACAAGTCAAACAAAAACCCAAAAGTGAGAAACACCCACAGGGGCTGTTCACACAGGACGCGTTCCTGCATTTAAAGAGAGCTAGACAGAGCATGACAGAACAGAAACGAGAAAAATAAATGTGCTGATGCAACGCAAGAATAGCCCTGTGTGAACGCCCCTTAATATCAGTTTAACTATTTTTAAACTTGAATTGCTTTAAAAACACATTTTATGGAAACATTTCCAACAAGTGAAATGTAAAATCCAAAGTAAGAAACACCCAAGGGGCTGTTCACACAGGGCACATTCTTGCACTTAAAGACAGCTAGACGGACGGAGTGTGATAGAACCGACAAAAAGCTACACAGCTGGAATGCAAGTATGTGCCCTGTGTGAACGCCCCTTAAAAAAAGTTTTACTATTTTAAAGCTTGAAATATTAAAGAAAAAACACGGGTTTGGATGCATTTTTGATTGTTGAGCAGAATACGATTCCAACAAGTCAAACAAAAAACCCAAAAGTGAGAAACACCCACAGGGGCTGTTCACACAGGATGCGTTCTCGCATTTAAAGACAGCTAGACAGAGTGTGATGGGACTGAACCAAGGAGTAAAAAATAGTGCAGATGGAATGAAAGAACCCTGTGTGAGCTCTCAAAAAAGCTGAACTATTTTTAAACTTGTCACGCTTTAAAAACACGATTTTTGATTGCATAGTATTTGTAGGACCCTATACTGTGCTAAAATCGTAGCATTCACCATTCCCAGACAAACCCTACAGCTGACCTCCGAGCAGCTCGTTCTCTCAGCTGTCTTCCAATGTCATAAATAAGGTTTGCTGACAGCTACCACTCTCTCCCCGCCAGGCTTTGGTTCACTCTCAGCAGAGCCCTTTTGTGCGAGTACTGTTTGCATTGGTTCTCCCCGATCGGGTCTTGTTTGCTCAGGCAGACAGAAACGCTGAGGAGTCTCCACATTTGTTTAACTGGACGCCATTCAGCTCTCAGGACTTTGACAAATAGAGACCGTTAAACGCGGCTAGCAGGGCCTCCGTTTGGTTAACAGTCGCTGAGCTGGGACGCTTGGATTCGCTGGGACGTGACAGATACTCTGTGCTCGAAAATCCATGGGAAGAGTTATTAGGAGTTACGGCGAAGCACAAAAGGGTCATTCCTCTTACGCAGTCTCTTTTCAACTCTGTAACATTTATTAAATGAATTTGCCCATGCAGGAGATTAAAGTAGTATTTGTATAAGAGAAATATGTTCTGGTCAAACTCTTAAACTTTTATGATAATTGTTTATTTACTCACTGGCGAGAAAATGAACATGACATGAAACAGGATGGAAATAAAGCACTTAAGTTAGCTAATGACAGAGAGCTACATGAGGGTGTCAACTTGAAGTTAGTTTTGGTATTTTTAACACTATTCACAGTGAAACAAACCAACTAAAAACACAAAACATCACAGAATTCATCAAATCCTTCGCTAACACTCACTGATGCTTGTGCTGTTGTTTTCCCTCCAAAAATTCCTGGTGCATGATGTCATTAAGAAACTGACTTTTGTTAAAGGGATATTACAAAAGGCTAACGGTGATATTTAAAGGGACAGTACACCCAAAAATGACAATTCTCTCATCATTTACTCACCTTCATGCTGTCCCAGATATGTGACTTTCTTCCTTCTGCAGAACACAAATTAAGATTTTTAGGAGAATATCTTAGCTCTGTTGGTCCTTACAATGCAAGTTAATGGTGACCAGGCCTTTGAAGTTCAAAAAAGTAGTTTAATCCGTGTCTTCTGAAGTGATATGATAGGTGTGTGTTAGAAACAGATCAATATTTAAGTCCTTTTATTACTATAAATCTCCACTTTCACTTTCAATTCAACATTCTTCTTTTTTTGTTTTAGGCGATTTGCATTCTTTGTGCATATCGCCACTTACTGGGCAGGAAGGAGAATTTATAATATAAAAGGACTTAAATATTGATCTGTTTCTCACCCACACCTATCCTAGGACTTCAGAAGACATGGATTAAACCACTGGAGTCTTAAGGATTACTTTTATGCTGCCTTTATGTGCTTTTTGAGCTTCAAAGGTCTGGTCACCATTCACTTGCATTGTATGGACAACAGAGCTGAGATATTCTTCTAAAAATCTTCACTTGTGTTCTGCAGAAGAAAGAAAGTCACACATCTGGGCTGGCATGAGGGTGAGTAAATAATGAGAGAATGTGAATATTTGGGTGCGCTGTTTCTTTAAGGACACAGGTTAAAAACGATACAATTATTACTAATAAAACAACATTCCAAAGAAAACAAGTTTGAAACATGTTAATTAAATAATACAAGAAACACCCGAATTTTCATTTTTGAAATGACAGAACGGCGTCTATGTGCATGTATGACACGCTGAGGCGTGCAGTCTCGAGGAACACGCGCATCCAAGGATCTCACTCCTTGTTTCTATCTTCCAAATTTAAAAAATACATAAATAAATACATTCATGAGTGCTGCAAATGACCTCAGACCTCATCTCAGCTCAGGAGGTGTTTTGAGTTCAGTTCACTTTATTTCCACAGAACAGTTTATTATAACAATATATGGTGTAAAAACGTCTGAGTGCTGCCCTCTTCAGGTTGAACGGTGGCTACTGCAGTTGAATTTTCCTATTGGCTGTTGCGGTAGTTCGTGACGTAAGCGGTGACAGCTGACGTAAGCAGGTTCCAGCTCACCACGCCCTTGGTACGAGCTAGACACTGGCCCCATTCTCCCTTGCGCGGCTGCTTCGCTAGCATCGTCGGATGCCGATCGCGATCGCGGAGTTAAAACCGCAGTTTGAGCCAGCGGCTCGAATTGATATGGCTCCGGCCCTGTGTCCACAGACAATTCACCCTCCTCCACTTCAGGTGAAGGTGGGGGAGAAAAGTCCTCGACTTCAAAAGACCGCTCCGTGGCAAAGCTACTTGCGTCACTCCAGTCACTCTCCATTTTAGAGTCTGACAGCAGCGGTCAATTAATCCGTCACTACGGGTCTCAGGTGCACGCCCCCCCGCTCAGCCCCGCCCTCGGTTCGTCCCCTCTATCCCCGCTGGGGTCTGCCCACTTTTCCAGCATTTTTCAAATATTGCTAGTGGGTGGAGTCAGACTCTGAGCAGGGCTTTAGTTACCCTTTAATTTTCAATGCAAAATCACTAAAGCAAGAATATTCACCGATCCCTCAGCCCTGGGGTTTCCGGTGTAATTTGATATATATATGTATATATATTTATATTAGGGCTGTCAATCGATTAAACATTTTAATCGAATTAATTACATGGTTTCCTGATTAATCTTGATTAATCGCATATATAAATATTTGCTGAGAAAGCCCCTCATATAACAATAATTCAATATGTGATGATGAAATAATGATACATAGTTATCTTTAAATATTTAACGATTATATATATTGTGGGTTGTTTTCTTCACTGTATAAACTGTGTGTTGCTCACACAGCTGAAGTTTCACTTACTGCCCCCTGGAGTAAACAGGTGGTACTACAAGCATTTCTCAGGAATCTTCCTTATACGGGGGCATTGCCATTAATTGCGTACATTTTTTGAACGCGTTATGTTTTATAAAATTAATCGCACTGAATTAACGTGTTAAATCAACAGCCCTAATATATATATATATATGTATAAATGTATATATCGTGAAGGAGGGAACAAAACGAATTTATTCACACACATGATGTATTTTACTGTTGTAAAGCCATCTTTCAAAAAGTTGAAGAACACATTTTAAATTCACTTTTTTTAAACTTTCAGTTAAAATAAATCAAAAATAAAGTTCAATCAAGGTGTCTTGCTTTATTGTGTACGCTCAACCCGAACCCTGCTTAACGAAAATGATCCCATAGTACCACCTAGCGTCCAACCGGCACTAAATCCAGTGCTCGGCGGTTTCCTGTCGACCAAAACTCCTCTCGTCGATTAACGGTTAGTCGACTCTCAGGGGGCAGCCCTAGTGCCCAAAACAAAAAACATCCAGTGAGCGGCTGTTCTGTGGACACGAGGGGGACCTACACAATATTAGGTAAATTCACTCACAACAAGGATGAGCCTAAAAAATCAGACGGGAACGAGCTTGTAAATGTAGTTGGTTACGTAATGCAAATGTTCAAATAAGCCATGCACAATAGTACGATTGTTTAGATGTTTCGATTTTGCAATATTAAAGTGATTCTCCAAGACCAGGTATAACAAAAGATGTTTAAATCATACACGACATACACACGACCCGGGACAGCTGAGGCTGAACGGCAGCACATTTAAAAGTCTGAATATATTACACACTCAAAATACATTTCCGCTCTTTTCCGAAACTGCCCTGGAACCCTCCAGAGACTTCTACGGGCCAGAAAGCGTCTTCATTTGGCGTGAGCGCCCGAAGAATTTGGAGGACATCCAAAGTTAATATTTCTCAAAGAGGTCCTGTTGCAAGCCTGCGTTATTTAATGCAGCATTAGTGAAGGTAGTTTGTGCCGAGTGAAGCTGTTTAAAGCAGAATACAGATGCAATGACAGCTGCTGATTCATATTTAATTAAATGACTTGCAGCTAAAATAACCTCTCAAAATCGTAATCTTTATGGTTATTTCTAAACATGGAAATCCCAGATTTACAACGTGTTCAAACGTCCCAACCCTGATCCACAGGTTCAGTATGTTTGGGCATCTGCTTAAGACAGAATAAAGGAGAATGAAAGAGGGAAAACTTCAAAACGTTGAACTTGTGGTGTCAGCACACACAGATCAAACGACACGTCTCATCAAAAAAGGATTAAAGTCTCTGTGTGTGTGTGTACATCAGGTGTAAATGCCTTTGAGTCTGAGACTGTTCTGCTCCACTGACTCCAGCTGTGTCCTGTGACGGACAGATCGTGTCCCGGCGGGGCCCGAATGACCCGAGTGAAGCTCTTCAATAGGCGAGAAGCAGTACAAGCGGAGATTGAGTAAGATTAGAAAGCCTACAAATGTGAGTAAACTTGGGCAGTTAGCGGGTAACTTTATGAGGAACTACAAAATAATACATTGTTTGAGTCAATTATAGAATTATACTATTCATTACATTTTTTATGTATTTAATAATATAAAAAATATTTATATGCATTTATTATCTTAATTTAGTAATATAATATTTCATTAATCATTAATTAATAGTAGTTATGAATGATTTTATTGCTTTATTATATTGTTTTAACTGTATTTTATTTATTTTTTAATAAATGTATTAATAAAAATGTATTTATATGCATTTATTATCTTAATTTAGTAATATAATATTTAATTAATCATTAATTAATAGTAGTTAGTATTTATATGCATTTATTATCTTAATTTAGTAATATAATATTTAATTAATCATTAATTAATAGTAGTTATGAATGATTTTATTGCTTTATACATATTTTTTTAACTGTATTTTATATTTTATTCTATTTTTTAAATAAATGTATTAATAAAAATTATTTATATGCATTTATTATCTTAATTTAGTAATATAATATTTAATTAATCATTAATTAATAGTAGTTATGAATAATTTTATTGCTTAATTTTATTGTTTAAACTGTATTTTTATTTTATTATATTTTTTACAATAAATGTATTAATACAAAATGTATTTATATGCATTTATTATCTTAATTTAGTAATATAATATTTAATTAATCATTAATTAATAGTAGTTATGAATGAGTTTATTGCTTTATTATATTGTTTTAACTGTATTTTATATTTTATTCTATTTTTTTAATAAATGTATTAATAAAAATTATTTATATGCATTTATTATCTTAATTTAGTAATATAATATTTAATTAATCATTAATTAATAGTAGTTATGAATAATTTTATTGCTTAATTTTATTGTTTAAACTGTATTTTTATTTTATTATATTTTTTACAATAAATGTATTAATACAAAATGTATTTATATGCATTTATTATCTTAATTTAGTAATATAATATTTAATTAATCATTAATTAATAGTAGTTATGAATGATTTTATTGCTTTATTATATTGTTTTAACTATATTTTATTTATTTTTTAATAAATTTATTAATAAAAATGTATTTATATGCATTTATTATCTTAATTTAGTAATATAATATTTAATTAATCATTAATTAATAGTAGTTATGAATTTATTTTATTGCTTTATTATATTGTTTTAACTGTATTTTAATGTTATTTTTGTATATGTATACATTTATTCACTTTAATGTAGTTATTTAATCTATTTATTTCATAAAGTATTATTCATTATTAGTTGTTAATAAAAAAAATTTTTTGTATAAATGTATTTGTATTAAATTAATGTAAAAATATTTTTGTATTTATATAATGTTCCATTTGTTAATATTAGTTAATAACATTAATTAACATGAACTAACAATGTCTAATTCACTTACAGCATTTATTAATCTCGGTTAATATTAATTTCAACATTAAGTATACTAATAAATTATTAATTAATAGTTAACATGAGTTAATGCATGCTATGAGCTAACATGAACTAACAATGAACAATGGTATTTATATTAAGTGACATTGTCTAAGATTAATAATGTTGTAATATATATTATATACATATATATTGTGTTTGTTCATGACACCGAATGCATTAACTAATGTTTACAAATTGAACCTTTTTGTAAAGTGTTACTGGTATTTTTTAATTTGATTAAAATTAACAAAAAATGTTACCTTTGTCAATCTTTGTTTAAAGTAAATTAAATGCAATTATATTCAAATGCAAAACAAAAACAGAAAGAGTAATTGCTTTGATGCTGAACCATCATCACACTTATTCCTGTGCGAAAAATCACATGCATGTTTCATATCCGCCCCACAAAGACACACACACACACGCTAAAAATAATATCTAGGTTACGATACAGAGACACACACACACACACACACACCTCCCCAAACAATAGTTGAGGAAACATCCTTTTATCAACAAATCGCTATGGGAACAGCCGACCAGTGACATGAAAGAGAACCAACTTCACTACGCAAACACGCTCGCCGTCTCTATGTGCAAAAGTGTCCCATCATGGTTTTGAAATGTGGGACTGTTTCAAATAAACTTTGAAGTTTGGAAACACTTGACTGAAATGGTTTCTTATGATCTAAAAACCCTTTGATCTAAATTCACATGCTGAAATGCTTGAAATGAGTTTTAAAGCATGCCTACATATAAATGCATTTACAAAACTAACATTTGTATTACCTTGTTGCGATATCTGGGATTGTGAACATGTTAATATAACGTTTTAAAGAGCGTGTGCATGCGTGTTGTATGTTTGCGTGTAAAGATACAAAGAAAGTCAGTATTTGTCATTCGTTCTGTGGTTCCTTGGGATCTGTTAAAAGAAAGCTCTCGTTGAAGACTCCAGAATTAAACCAGTGAAATAAGTGCCTGGTTATCACATTTGACCACAGAAATGGAAAAATGGTGTCAGTCTTGCTTAGAAAAACCTCTAAAAAGAGAAAAAATTAAATAAGGAAGTCAAGACCCCCTTGGAGACGAGCTAAAAACAGACACAAACACATGCAGCAGTCATCTGGGTGTTCTTTGGATGCTTTGTGCCCGTCCTGGAACTCTGAACTTTCCTGCCAAAGCATTTTTTTAAATAGATCATTCTTGTTAAACTGACTTAATGTGATTTAAAGTTAAAATTTCCCAAAGAACACATTATAAACACATTAACACAAACATATGGTTTAATACGGAATCATTCACACAATCAACACTTCCAAAATCTACGCGTCCAATCAAACTCTGCAGATCTAGAGACTCAAAAACCATCAAACGTCAAATAAAATGCGACACAGACTTCCTTAAATGCAAGTTCACCTGCAGTGAGAATAAACTTGGTTTGGAAAGTTGAAGAACTTTAACCAGAACACAGTGTGTCCAACAAGCAACACCCTGGAAACTGGTTCTGATCCAACCAGCACAAGTTTAGCCAGAGTTTGAAAAGCCATGAAATGAAAGGGGTTGCCCCACCAAATGGTTTTGAGAACCAAGTACAAACAGATTTTCTTAATGACTTAATGATTTCATGGTTCAGAGTTTTACCCACTGCTGGCTGCAAAAACACTTTTGGGGTTAGCAATAATGGGTTAAATACTCATTTTGTTCATTAAAAACACGGTTAATACAGTTTTAATCAAGTAACATAATGGCACTATCTGTAATAACCATGTTTTCTTTTACATTTTTATAAGCATGGAACATGTCCTATACCACGGTGTTACTTTGGTAAAATTATAGGCTACTTATCATGTTTTTTGGCAGAATTATTATGATTTTTATTTTTTTTACTATACAAATACATTGAAAACAATATGATGACTGTTGTAAAACCAGTGCAGGTGAACTATAGTTACTTAAGTAAAACTTTGGTACATTTTTGAAAGGGATGGATAAAGCTATTGCGAGGAACCCCAAAAAAATGTGAGGGAACAAAAACGGGGTAACGCAAAACTTGTTGTGAGAAAACACAAACTACTGCGAGAGAACACAAAACTCATTGCGAAGGAATGCAAAACTTATTGCGAAGGAACACAAACCATATTGCGAAGGAACGCAAAACTTGTTGAAGGAACGCAAAACATATTGTGAAGGAACGCAAAACTTATTGCGAATGAAAGCAAAATGTATTGCGAAGGAACGCAAAACTTGTTGCGAAGGAACGCAAAACATATTGCGAAGGAACTCAAAACTTATTGCGAAGGAATGCAAAACGTATTGCGAAGGAACGCAAAACTTGTTGCGAAGGAACGTAAAACATGTTGTGAAGAAACGCAAAACGTATTGCTGAAGAACGCATAAAACTTGTTGCGAAGAGCGAAAACTTGTTAGCGAACGTAAAACTTATTAGCGAGGAACGCAAAACTTATTAGCTAGAAGGAACGTAAAACTTATTAGCGAAGCGAACGCAAAACTTGTTAGCGGTAGCGCAAAATCTATTGAGAGCATAAAACTTATTGTGAGAGAACGCATAAAACTTGTTAGCGAGCAACGCATAAAATCTATTAGCGAGGGAACGCATAAAACTTATTAGCGTAGGGAACGCATAAAACTTGTTATGGCAAGAACGCATAAAATCTATTAGCGAGGAACGCATAAAGCGTATTAGTGAAGGAATGCAAAACTTGTTGCGAAGGAACGCAAAATCTATTGTGAGGGAACGCAAAACTTATTGCAAGGGAACGCAAAACTTATTGCGAGGGAACATAACTTATTTTGAAGGAACACAAAACTTACTGTGAGGGAAAGCAAAGGAATGCAAAAATTGTTGTGAGGGGATGCAAACTATTGAGAAGGAACAAAACATAATGCAAAGGAACAGAAAACGTACTCTGTTGGAACACAATTTATTGCAAAGGAGCGCAAAACTTATTGTTAGGGAAAGCAAACTATTGCGAGGGAAAGCAAAACTAATTTCGAATGGATGCTAAACTTATTGTAAGGGAACACAAACTATTGCGAAGGAACATGAAATAAAAAACGAAGGAACAGAAAACTTAATGTGAGGAACACAATTTATTGCAAAGGAACAGAAAACTTAATGTGAGGGAACGCAACTTATTACAAAGGGATGCAAAACTTATTGTGAGAATATAAACTATTGCAAGTCAACGCAAAATATATTGTGTGAGAACACAAAACTATTGCAAGGGAACACAATTTATTGTGAGAATACAAACTATTGCGAAGGAGCGCAAAATATATTGTGTAAGAACACAAACTATTGCAGGGGAACACAAAACTATTGCGAAGGAGCGCAAAACGTATTGTGTGAGAACACAAATTATTGCAAGGGAACACAAAACTTATTGTGAGAATACAAACTATTGCAAAGGAGCGCAAAACTATTGCGAAGGAGCGCAAAACTTATTGTGTGAGAACACAAAACTATTGTGAAGGAGCGCAAAATATATTGTGTGAGAACACAAACTATTGCAAAGGAGCGCAAAACTATTGCGAAGGAGCGCAAAACTTACTGTGTGAGAACACAAACTTTTGCAAGGGAACAAAAAACCATTGCGAAGGAGCGCAAAACTTATTGTGTGAGAACACAAAACTATTGTGAAGGAGCGCAAAATATATTGTGTGAGAACACAAACTATTGCAAAGGAGCGCAAAACCATTGCGAAGGAGCGCAAAACTTATTGTGTGAGAACACAAATTATTGCGAAGTGAAAACAAAACTTATTGTGAGAATACAAACTATTGCAATGGAACACAAAACTATTGCGAAGGAGCGCAAAACTTATTGCGTGAGAACACAAACTATTGCAAGGGGACACAAAACGTATTGTGAGTGAATGCAAACTATTGCGAAGGAGCGCAAAACTTATTGTGAGAATACAAACTATTGCGAAGGAACACAAAACTATTGCGAAGGAGCGCAAAACTTATTGTGAGGAAACGCAAAACTTACAGTGAGGGAATGTAAAACCTTATCGAAAATTGCATTCCCTCCCTTTCCCCTTAGGGGGTGAACAATATGTGATTTCTCACATACATTTTTCTACAAGAGGTCTGTTTTCAACCTCTTTATCCTGTCCCATAAAACTGTCACATTGAGTTTCAAACACACTGGATTAACGCTACTCTGTTGGGTATAAATCTGAATAACTAAGCTTGTTATTGGTGCATGAGAAACAAAGTGATACAGTTAGATTCAGGTAGTATGGATGGATAGTATCCAATGTCAAAGCCAATTTCACTGGCTGCATGACATCAACACTATGCTTGAGAATAATCAAATGTTGGTAAGAGCATAACCAATTTCAGCACTGCTCCGTAAACACCAACCCAACCGTTTCGGTGTGTGTAACACACAGTACCATATGATTCAATCACAGGCTCGTAGAAGCTATCGGCTGCACGCTATATGACGGCACAAGCCCGCTGGATCAGGTGTTTTTCCGTGTATTATTTTCAGAATACTAATCAAGTCAAGTCGGCACACACGCAACCAAGAGTGTTGTGCTGTGAGGGTTTGAGAAACTTGATCACATTGTTTTGAATGTGAAACTAAATTTAGAACAGATTTTCTCTAGTTGTCACCATTATATCCTTCTCAATCCATACGACAACTTTCCGAAGTCTCTCCCTGCAGTTTGTTGGTATATTCCCCTTATGAAAAAGTATTATGTAGTATTAAGTATTATCTAAGTGGCATAGTGACTTCAATCGGGGTGGCGGAAGATGAACCTCAGTTGCCTCTGTGTCTGAGACTGTCAATCCGCGCATCTTATCACATGGCTTGTTGAGCGCGTTACCGCGGAGACCTAGTGCATGTGGAGGCTTCACGCTATTCTCCGCGGCTTCCGCGCTCAACTTACCACGTGTCCCAACGAGAGCGAGAAGCTCATTATAGTGACCAAAAAAGGTTACCCCATGTGACTCTACCCTCCCTAGCAACCGGGTCAATTTGGTTGCTTAGGAGACCCGACTGGTGTCACTCAGCACACCCTGGATTCAATCTCACGACTCCAGGTCCAAATGTGATTGCACTTTCCATCAATGTGAGTGAATGGTAATGGTGGGCAAAATGGTCAATAACAATATACACTCACCTACAGGATTATTAGGAACACCATACTAATACTGTGTTTGACCCCCTTTCGCCTTCAGAACTGCCTTAATTCTACGTGGCATTGATTCAACAAGGTGCTGAAAGCATTCTTTAGAAATGTTGGCCCATATTGATAGGATAGCATCTTGCAGTTGATGGAGATTTGTGGGATGCACATCCAGGGCACGAAGCTCCCGTTCCACCACATCCCAAAGATGCTCTATTGGGTTGAGATCTGGTGACTGTGGGGGCCATTTTAGTACAGTGAACTCATTGTCATGTTCAAGAAACCAATTTGAAATGATTCAAGCTTTGTGACATGGTGCATTATCCTGCTGGAAGTAGCCATCAGAGGATGGGTACATGGTGGCCATAAAGGGATGGACATGGTCAGAAACAATGCTCAGGTAGGCCGTGGCATTTAAACGATGCCCAATTGGCACTAAGGGGCCTAAAGTGTGCCAAGAAAACATCCCCCACACCATTACACCACCACCACCAGCCTGCACAGTGGTAACAAGGCATGATGGATCCATGTTCTCATTCTGTTTATACCAAATTCTGACTCTACCATCTGAATGTCTCAACAGAAATCGAGACTCATCAGACCAGGCAACATTTTTCCAGTCTTCAACTGTCCAATTTTGGTGAGCTCTTGCAAATTGTAGCCACTTTTTCCTATTTGTAGTGGAGATGAGTGGTACCCGGTGGGGTCTTCTGCTGTTGTAGCCCATCCGCCTCAAGGTTGTGCGTGTTGTGGCTTCACAAATGCTTTGCTGCATACCATTTGCTGCTCTTCTATCAGCTTGAATCAGTCGGCCCATTCTCCTCTGACCTCTAGCATCAACAAGGCATTTTTGCCCACAGGACTGCCGCATACTGGATGTTTTTCCCTTTTCACACCATTCTTTGTAAACCCTAGAAATGGTTGTGCGTGAAAATCCCAGTAACTGAGCAGATTGTGAAATACTCAGACCGGCCCGTCTGGCACCAACAACCATGCCACGCTCAAAATTGCTTAAATCACCTTTCTTTCCCATTCTGACATTCAGTTTGGAGTTCAGGAGATGTCTTGACCAGGACCACACCCCTAAATGCATTGAATCAACTGCCATGTGATTGGTTGATTAGATAAATTGCATTAATGAGAAATTGAACAGGTGTTCCTAATAATCCTTTAGGTGAGTGTATATACTGTGGACAAATATCCATCCATCTTCAACCGCTTATCCGAAGTCGGGTCGCGGGGGCAGAAGCTCCAGTAGGGGGCCCCAAACCTCCCTATCCCGAGCCACATTAACCAGCTTTGACTGGGGGACCCCGAGGCGTTCCCAGGCCAGTGTGGAGATGTAATCTCTCACCTAGTCCTGGGTCTTCCCCGAGGCCTCCTCCCAGCTGGATGTGCCTGAAACACCTCCCTTGGGAGGTGCCCAAGGGGCATCCTTACCAGATGCCCAAACCACCTCAACTGACTCCTTTCGACGCAAAGGAGCAGCGGCTCTACTCTGAGCTCCTCACGGATGACTGAGCTCCTCACCCTATCTCTAAGGGAGAAGCCCGCCACCCTTTTGAGGAAGCCCATTTCGGCCGCTTGTACTCGTGACCTAGTTCTTTCGGTCATGACCAGCCTTCATGACCATAGGTGAGGGTAGGAACAAAAATTGACAGATAGATCGAGAGTTTTGCCTTCGGGCTCAGCTCTCTTTTCGTGACAACGATAGAGCGAGTGCAATACCGACCCC
>NC_068324.1:2433909-2528909 GCF_025860055.1 Xyrauchen texanus
TAACATGTTCAACAAGTCGCGTGATAAGATGCGCGGATTGACGGTCTCAGACGTGGAGGCAACTGAGATTCGTCCTCCGCGACCCGGATTGAGGCGAGTCACTACACCACCACGAGGACTTAGAGCGCATTGGGAATTGGGCTTTCCAAAGTGGGAGAATACACAAGTGTGTGGCTAACTAACACAAACATACCTGACCCGGGCATCTGGTGCAGCGCGCCAACACAAGAACTCTCTCTGTTCCCTGACGCTGATCCGACGGAAAGTAACGTGTTGGCAACACGAGGTCACAAGACTGATACACATTCTGGCCTATTATGGGGTTAAAAAGGTCAGCGGTGAACTTCTAGACACACGCAACGAGGTCTGTGACCTTTCTGGTAATTGACTGGATTTGAACACGTCGCTAATTGCAGCGTAAGAGCTGTTATTTTAGTTCTGGAAACATCATTTCCACGGGAGGAATCTCACAGGTCTGCAAAATGATCGGAAGGTGTCTGGAACATCCCATGCAGCACAAACATGTATTTTGATCGGTGTTATGACGTCTAACCAAAATATATGTTTAATATATTGTATGTGTATGTTTGTAAGCAGCATATTTAAACAAATATTATATATATATATATATCAATAAAACAGAATAGTTAAAAAATATATTGTATGAAATGTATTAAATATCATGTATATAAAACATAAAAATATTCTTATTATTTATGTATATATGTATATTATATTATTTATATTATTTATGCATATATATCATATTAAAACATATATAAATACTGTATTTTCATCAAGGTAAGAACAATTTATCTAAATATTTTCTTGATCTTATGATCTTTGATGAAATTAAATATATATATATAAAAAACAGAATAGTTAAAAAAATGTATTATATGTATAAAATAATTTAGATATTATATATATTATTTATATACATATGAACATTTATTAAAAGTGTTCATATGTATATAAACATTTTCTATAAATGTATTTACAATATTTTTTAATTATCTTTTTCCAAAATACTGTGTGTGTGTGTGTGTGTGTGTGTGTGTGTGTGTGTGTGTGTGTATGTGTGTGTGTGTGTATGTATATTTAATTTCATCAAGGTAAGTTCATAAGAAATTTAAATATACACACACGGTATTTTGGAAAAAAGATCATTAAAAAATATTCTAAATACATTTATAGAAATATATTTTTTTACATATATTAGCAATATATTTCTTAATATAAAATTACTTTTTTTTACTTTTAATAAATGTGCATATGTATATAAATAATATATATAATATAAATAATTTTATACATATAATAAATTTTTTAACTATTCTGTTTTTTATATATATATATTTCATTTCATCAAAGATCATAAGATTAAGAAAATAATTTAGAAAATTATTATTTTATTATTTATTGTTCTTACCTTGATGAAAGTACAGTATTTATATATGTTTTAATATGATATATATGCATAAATAATATAAATAATATAAATAATATAAATAATATACTATACATATATACATAAATAATAATAATATTTTTATGTTTTATATAATTTGTTTAAATATATATATATATATATATATATATATATATATATGCATAAAAATAATATATATATTTAAACAAATATGTAAATAAATATAACATAAAACAAAAAATATTATGAAAATAAATCATGAAGGTAAGAAAACATTTTCCAAAAGATATATTAAACATTATTGAATATATATTAAGATATATATTAAGAATATAATTAAAATATGCTTCAAATATAATTTAGCCAAAATGTTTAAAAAATAAAAATTCTTTACATTTTTTTTGTCCATCTTATAAATTGAATTTATCTGCACAAACAAACTGACCATTCATAAGACGTCACTAGACAGGTGCAACGTGAAATTCAAAAGTGTGTGTGAAACTCACAGCGGCTTGCACAAATAATCATCATCCCTCTGATCTTTGTTTTTCTTGTCGTTCACCGGACGCACCCTGATTTAACAGGCCAGCTAATAAGATCTTTTACAAACTGACAAAGTCCAGTTGTGGAGGAAATGATGTCAGCGCTGACCAGATTACCTCATGAACGTTTATTTTCATCTCAGAATGACTCACAGTCTTTGGTTTGGCCCAGCCGGATGTTTTTCTCCTTCATTAATGACTTTGTTAAAACACGCTTGACTCGGTTGGTGTGTTTTGAAGTTCGCAGACTTTAAGTCACGCCACTTGACTTTTTAAACTTGACATCGGTAAACGATACTAGCGTACATTACAACATCTATCAAAACCTTTTCTGTGTTTTTTCTTCAAAGCAACGTCGACATGGACTTGAAGAGACAGAATCACATCAGCATTTAAAATAAACTCAATTATAAAGTCATTTATAAACATCTAAATCTTTTATTATGCACAGCAAATCATTGGCTCCTATAGTCAAAGCAAATTCTGCAATCTTCACGAAAGTGGCCGTTCCTTCATTCCGTTCTTATCTTTGCTTTGTCTTTTCTTACAGAACATTGGCAGTGATCCCTGGACAAGCGATAAAAGAGGACAAGTTACATCAAATTCAGCCAAGCTAAATTCCTGTGTGTGTTTGCATTAACATTTATGCATTTGGCAGACGCTTTTATCCAAAGAGACTTACAGTGCACTTATTACAGGGACAATCCCCCCCGGAACAACCTGGAGTTAAGTGCCTTACTCAAGGACACAATGGTGGTGGCTGTGGGGATCGAACCAGCAACCTTCTGATTACCAGATTACCAGTTATGTGCTTAGACCACTACACCACCACCACTCCACAAGATGTTTACGTTACGTTCTTTGTTCTCTTCTGGTCTCGTTTTTCCGAGCGCTTAAAGGTGTCTAACGGCATGCCGAAATCAAGTTTGTGCAACACGCAGAATTGAATTAAAATGCCAATTAATTTCCAATTCAACGACTGCCTTTGAACAGAGGATGTGGAACTGCAATACTGTTTTACTAAGAGTCTAAAACCAGATTCTGCTTTAGCATCTGTGCCTCTAATAACCAGTCCTCATTAAGCATTTCCCAGGGGTCTCGCCTCTAAGTGCCACTAATAATTCCTCCAATAAGTCTGGCTGGGTGTTGAAAAGCAGCCAACACGTGTATACGAACAGGAATGAGTCCAAGCCATCGTTGAACGACCTGAGGTGACGTTAGGAGGACTGGGGAGAAGGTTATGCAATCATTTGCTCTATGGAGGAAAATACAGAGTTGAGCAGAGTTCAACTTTGGCAACCACAAGTAAAGGAAGAGGTATTAGGGAGGCCAGCAGGGGGCGCTCACACTGTGGTCACTGTCAGTCCTAACGTCTCAGTATACAGACGGCGACACTATGCTGTAAAAAGGCACCGTCCTTCGGATGAGACATTAAACCTGACACATTGTGGTCTTTAAAAAGTCGGGGTGTAACCACGGTGTACTCGCCAAATTCACTCCATTGGTCATTACATACACCCCCCCCCCTCCCCTCTTTCCCTGGGGAGGGGCGTGCCTAACACCCCGTCTACCGGCAGGTCATCCCCGTCTACCTGGATGAGGGAGGGTACAAGGGGAGGGAAAGGCCAACATGGAGCGGCAGTGGGAGAGAGAGAGGAGAGAGGAAATCGCCTGTTCTCCGATACGCCATAGCTTGGTCCTCGGCCACTCCTCCAACCTCCAACGGATGACAGCCGTGCCTCCCCGGACGGATCGGAGGCAGTCTTCCGTCCCCTGGTAGATGGAACACCCCGCCATGTTCTCGTGAAACAGAAGGGGTCTACCCCACCCCTGGCAGCGGTTCTCGGTTAGGATCCCCTTCTCCCTTTGCGGTCTGCGGCCGTTCGTCCGCTCTCAGGCGGCTGGGCTCCTCCGTCCTGACGGCCGCGGCTGCTCCGTTGGGGTGGATGATAGTGGCGAGGACTCCACTACGGCGCATCCCTCCTCTTTCCTGGATTTCGGCACCAGTGTAAAGGGATTAACGAAAAGGAGGAGGCGAGAACCGGCTTGACAATATAAATAATATTTTAATTATAGACTGAACCAAAAAGACAAACACACAAAGGTGTCGGGCAGCTGTCCGTAAATCTTTCTCTCTGTCCCACTGCCGTCTCCAGTCGGTCTTTATCCCTCTCTGAGGCTTGAGTAGCCTGATTAGGGGCCGGGTGTGTGGCATCACGATCCAGCCCCACCCTCCGCCCTGTCACAGTGATGGTAACATGCTGGAATAATACCAAAATATTTGATGCAATCTATACAACCATCTTATACTACAAAAAGGAGATATCGCATTTGAACTTTCAAACACTATTGAGTGATTATCTGGCCTGCACCGAATCTTCCCCGGCTAAAATTTTAGATTTTGTTTAAACTTTTTCTGGTGAAAGATAAACATAAATGATGATGAAAGCCAAAATATTAAATGTCATGGATCAATATTTAATGAGTAATCCATTATTTTGTTGAGGGCGCTCAAAACGACCATTTTCGGCTTTGATTTTGGAGCAAAACTACGGGTCAAAAGAATAACCTTAGAAAGGTGGCAGCATAATCATTTTATTTTTACAAAGAGATAGGTAGATCTATTACTCAAATCAGGTGACTTCAGCACCCCTTGATGCATTATATGCCAATGGTGTAAATCCAAAAATGGGAAAAAGCACTTTTTTGTGTCATTTTTGCCAAAGTTTGAGTGCCTATAACTCCAGAAGTATTAAATATATCTTAATATACTTTTAAGTTCAGGTTCAGAACTAACTTTACTTTTCATATCTTTATTTTTAAGGACCTATAGGGTTAAATCACAAAGATATGGGGCTCTTAATGCGGCCCCATGCGGAAATGGTAAAATTTTACCCATTTTCCATGTTCGAAATCCAAATGTGGGTCACAAGGTAGGACGCTATGGACCAAACAAAGGTCTTGACTCTAGAAGGACTAGCAATTAGCCTAAAATGAATCAGGCTAATCACAATTCATATCAATACATCAATCCCTTATACACACGAGCAATGTATCCTTCAGTACATTACTGATAATCTGATTAATAATTTTTCTGTATTTCAAAAGTTCCTTATAAGGAATGAGATGTCCTCTCAGATGAGTTCAACAACTGACTGCTAACACTTAACCCCCCTGAACACAATCGTAAACGGCTCGAAAATGACATTACTGCCAAATCTGTAATACATATGGGGCCTCCGAATCACAAAAAAACATCTTGCAGGCTTGAAATGCCACATAAACAAGATGTCCTGCCTCTGAGCAGTGCGTTGAGATATTTGGAAGCCCAGATCTCATTATCAGGGCCAAACAAGAGCAGATAAGAGCTGGTGTTTCAGTCTGGCTATGTTACAAGACACCAAACGGTCAGAATATGTAGACAGTTTCAATATGCACTGAATATCAGGATGGCCTATTTCAGTACAAATGCCAAAACGTGCAGTATACAACCAGAACACACTATATGAGATATTGTGTCCCACAATGAAGAATGAACCAGAAGTCATTATAAACAAGACTAAAACTAAAAAGACATTTTTACTAGGTCGCTGCAGAGCTCTATTGGTGCGATTGTTTGTTTGCTGCGATTCTCTGATTGATTTTTGAAACATGAATACTGTTAAACTGTGCATACTACAAACATGAATACTGTTTCATGCCTAGTGGACACTTCACGACTCAAGCTCGTCCCGTTTGATGCTTTGAGTCGGCGACGAGAAGTCTTAGATCTCACGGCAAATGGTCTTGTTGTGTGCGCACTCAAAACAGCTTGAAATCCAGACGTCTTCTCGTCTCGAGCACTGTCCCGACGAGTGAGAGACCGTATGAGCCAAAACCAATGAAATATAGAGAGCGTGCAAGAGGAGGACAAGGTCTTAGAAGCAGAAGACAAAAAAGCAGGGTGAAAGTTAAATGCAGCTCTAACAGGCGGTTTTTCGCCGGTAACGTGCGGATTTAAAGGATAGTACGATTGGAAATTTGACAAAAGCGAATGCATGGCCATATAAGGACACACATATGAGAAGCATGCACACTAGAAGCTCAGTTACAGGCACTGCACTAAACAGGGCTGGACTGGTAATCTGGCATACCGGGCATTTTCTTGGTGGGCCGACACACATTGGGGCCAATCCGGACTGGCCAACGGGAGAACCGAGCGGGCCGGTGGGTCGGCCGCGAAACGTGCCGAATGGGCCGCGATAAGCTACAATGAGTCGCCGCGGTATGCAGAACGGACCACAAAACGGCGCCGCGATATGCAGAAAAGGGCAGCGAGGGCCAGTTGCCATGTAAAATCCCAGGCCGATTTCTCTTCCCAGTCCAGCCCTGGCTCTAAACGTCACAATTGCAAATAATTAAGAGAAACTGTGTGCCGTTTTTTAATGCTTTCTTTCTTGCGTTTCACTTTACTTTTCCAATTTGGAATGCCCAATTCCCACTACTTAGTAGGTCCTCGTGGTGGCACGTTTACTCGCCTCAATCCGGGTTCCAATTGCCTCCACATCTGAGACCGCCAATCCATGCATCTGATCACGTGACTCGTTGTGCATGACACCGCGGAGACTCACAGCATGTGGAGGCTCATGCTACTCTCCACGATCCACACACAACTCACCACACGCCCCATTGAGAGCGAGAACGCCTAATCACGACCACGAGGAGGTTACCCCATGTGACTCCACACTCCCTAGCAACCGGGCCAATTTGGTTGCTTAGGAGACCTGGCTGGAGTCACTCATCACGCCCTGGATTCAAACTCACGACTCCAAGGGGTAATAGTCAGCGCCAATACTCGCTGAGCTCCCCAAGCCCCCGCATTTTACTTAAACAGACATAATGATTGATGCATGTCCTCATGAAATCAGAGACTCGCTCCTCGAAATCCAAACACAAGGGGTCAAAAGACCGATAAGCAAAACTGTACGTGCATAAAAGCATTTTTTAAATTTCAGGCACTTTCATGTCACAGGGGTTGATTTCTTTAAATTAAGATAAACAGATTTAAATGTTTTTTCAAAGGTCTCATTCAAACTAAATTGAAAACTTTTTACCAGGGCTTCATAATTTATTTTTGGTACTTTTGATACTTTTCAAACGACGGACCAGATATTTACTCTCGCAAGGGAGGGGGCCTGGGAGTATGCCCATCCGGTCTACATGCGTTTTGTGGATCTGGAGAAGGCGTATGACCGGGTCCCACGGGAGATACTGTGGGAGGTGCTGCGGGAGTACGGGTGGGGGTCCCTTCTTAGTGCGATCCAATCCCTGTATGTCCAAAGCAAGAGCTGTGTCCGGGTCCTCGGCACAAAGTCGAGTTCGTTCCATGTGGGGGTTGGTCTCCACCAAGGGCAATCCTGTTTGTGATATTCATGGACAGGATATCAATATCGTAGTCGGGGTTAGGAAGGTGTGCGGTCTGGTGGGCTGGGGATCTCATCGCTGCTTTTTGCAGATGATGTTGTCTTCATGTCATCATCGTTCCGTGACCTTCAGCTCTCACTGGATGGCTTGGATCGCTTGGCAGTCGAGTGTGAAGCGGCTGGGATGAGGATTAGCACCTCTAAATCTGAGGCCATGGTTCTCAGCAGGAAACCGATGGAGTGCATATTCCGGGTAGGGAAGGAGGTATTGCCCCAAGTGAAGGAGTTCAAGCACCTGGGGGTCTTGTTCACGAGTGAGGGGACAATGGAGCGGGAGGTTGGCCGGAGAATCGGGGCAGCGGGGGCGGTATTGCACTCGCTCTATCGCACTGTTGTCACGAAAAGAGAGCTGAGCCGGAAGGCAAAGCTCTCGATCTACCGGTCAATTTTTGTCCCTACCCTCACCTATGGTCATGAAGGCTGGGTCATGACCGAAAGAACTAGGTAACGAGTACAAGCAGCCGAAATGGGCTTCCTCAGAAGGGTGGCGGGCTTCTCCCTTAGAGATAGGGTGAGGAGCTCAGTCATCCGTGAGGAGCTCGGAGTAGAGCCGCTGCTCATTTGCGTCGAAAGGAGTCAGTTGAGGTGGTTTGGGCATCTGGTAAGGATGCCCCTTGGGCACCTCCCTAGGGAGGTGTTTCAGGCATGTCCAGCTGGGACGAGGCCTCGGGGAAGACCCAGGACTAGGTGGAGAGATCACATCTCCACACTGGCCTGGGAAGGCCTCGGGGTCCCCCAGTCACAGCTGGTTAATGTGGCTCGGGATAGGGAAGTTTGGGGCTGTAGCTGCTGGAGCTGCTGGAGCTGCTGCCCCCGTGACCCGACTTCGGATAAGCGGTTGAAGATGGATGGATGAACTTTTCAAATGCTTTTTTTTAGCCTCATGCCAGACCTAGACTTTCACTATCAAACTATGAAAATCTATTATAAAATGACAAATTATTGCATGTTTGGAGACTGTGATCATCTAAACAACTCACTGTGATATTTATTATTGGGAATTCATCTCATTTAAAGATTCAAATACTCAAAAGAATCACGTTCTATGCACTGAGAATGGAAGTAGAAAGCTGAACAGAAAGTATCAGAGCAAAGAGACAAAGAGTGTGTGTGTGTGTGTGTGTGTGTGTGTGTGTGTGTGTGTGTGTGTGTGTGTGTGTGTGTGTGTGTGTTCAGGCCAGTCGGTAAATTTGTGATTTTGAAGCCAAAGTCACATAATCATAATCCAACTTCATCAACACTCACGTCTCTAAAACACTTGCTTTCTCTTTTTCTCTAAATTAACTCCCATCCCCACCCAAACAAACCCACATCAGAGCGTCCGCACCAGACCACCTGAACTCAGAGCCACCGCGCCCTCGACAGCCTGGAAACTAAAGCCAAAGCAGAGGCTGGTATTTGTACAGGTGCGTTAGAGAGAACGAGAAGAGAGGAAAACCTTTGAAAAGAGACGAGGACTTTTAGTTCTGTGGTGCTTTGAAAGAGAAACCTGAAAACAGAGATTTATTAAAGGTTTATTAGACAAAGCCCACATTAATGACCGGTTTACCGTCGGTCACGAGGGAGGAATATAAACAACAGGCAAGCTTGGGCATCCTTGTGCGGAGTCTTTGGCTACCGTGTATTATTCTGTGAATAATGGCGAGAAATGCAAGACTGACTTAAACGTTTGAATCTGAAAGGAATCGTTATATTTAGATCGATTCTAATCCTCACATGCTAAGGGGACGTTCACACAACTCACGTTCTTTTTCAAAGTAATCATGCGCTTGACGGATATCTTCGACCTTTGTGCCTTGTCTTGACGATTTTTCAGCAGCATGCGGCTTGTAGGTAAAAACAACTATAACTTTTAAAAAGGTGTTTTGTTCTATTCATTTGCCCTGTTTTTTGGTCACACTGGAACGTGTTTGGTCTGAACGGCTCCTTATTGCGTGTACTTACAAATATGTATTATTTTTGCATCACCAGTTAAGTGCATACTTTAAGTGTGTAGTAAAACTATGCATGCTTGAAATAAGTCTCCAAGGTAAATAGACATTGGAGCAAGTAAGGAGAGAAAGTTTCAGGGTTGCCAAGTAAACATACGACTAATTTAAGATAACAGGAACTGCGTGTGTTCTCAGTGTTTATCCTAATGTTTACATTTATTTATTCATTCCCTCCAATAAACCTGCAATTACTGCCACATTAGATTAATTAGATTTTCGCAGCAATACGTACAAAGAAACCCACTTAAAATAACAATCCCTTGTGAAAACCAGTCGTTGGATAACGTGCTGATGAAGGGTAAAATAATTTGGCGTACCATTACAACTACTGTACATTAAAACCCTAAATATTTGTAATGTTCAATAATAAGGGGTTAATGGGAATGGGGGGGTTTCAGGAGTCAGAGGTCAAGCTCAATCAAAATAAACACGTTGGCATGTCGTTTAACGTGACCTCACTTCAAAACAAAAGATGGAGAGCATGGCATCTTATTCCCTCGATAAGTATCACCCTGGTAACTGCCTAGCAACTAGATGGGGTTACCCTAGCAACCAAGTAACAAATCACATATCACCTGCACCAGAACATCGTAGAGACTTATGGGTTGACTTATTTCTCTCAGGATGGCAATATGCCTTGATAAGTATCACCCTGGTAACTGCCTAGCAACTAGATGGGGTTGCCCTAGCAACCAAGTAGCAAATCACATATCTCTGCACCAGAAAATCATAGAGACTTCCGTGTTGACTTATTTCTCTCAGGATAGAAAAGAGCCTTGATAAGTATCACCTTGGTAACTGCCTAGCAACTAGATGGGGTTACTCTAGCAACCACGTAGCAAATCACATATCTCTGCACCAGAAAATTGTAGAGACTTCCGGGTTGACTTATTTCTCTGAGGATGGCAAGTAGCCTTGATGAGTATCACACTGGTAACTGCCTAGCTACCAGATGGGGTTACCCTAGCAACCAAGTAACAAATCAGGAAAGCAAAGAGCCTTGATAGGTATCATCTTGGTAACTGCCTAGCAACCACATGGGGTACCAAAAATACCAAAAATAGCCTAATCAATACTGAGCAATTCTTAAAACAGATGGTACATTCAATATGGAATCTTCCTTTCTGAAAGTGCTTTTGTAGGAGTTTCACTACGAGTGTTTGGAGTATAAAACGTTCTTGAATTAATTCACATTCACATTCAGCTCCTTTTTGGACAGTTAGTGGAAATAAATAAATAAACTCTGAGTATCTTAAAGATGTCCACGTGGCACTTTGCTTAAATGGTGAACTTAAGATTTTGGGATACTGTGATGATATAAAACCATTAACTATGGCAGAGATTAGACTCAGACTAACAGACGGACCCCTTTTTATCAACACAACACAAAGCATTGCGCTGACATCTGGGGTCAAAGGTCAGACTAACTAAAGAGCACATCAGCATCATTGAGTGCGTCTGGATGATGTTACCTATTGGAAAGTGACAGAAGAGGAGAACTAGACAGAAATTCTAGATACTAGAACAACTAAACTACAAAGACTTTGGTTGGCTCAATTAAATGCTGTGTGACAAGAAACAGACCGTCCCAGAGAAGAAATGGTACCTGGATGAATTCAGGTGCTGAGTGGACACAGATTCTTCCTCCTTTGCAACAAATGGGCTTCTCAACCGACTGAAAGAGAGAAAGAGCACGTTCCTTCATCTCAGGACTGAGGAACAGGAACATCTTGGGATGTTTCAGAGGAAAATTAGAATAATGCCAGATGGAGGTGTGAGATGTTCAGGTGGATGCACAAACATATGAACATTACATTTATCCTACAGTATACTGGGCTAGACACGTCCAGTCATAACCTAAGAAACCATTTCAATCATCATTTATTTTTTGCCCTTGAGGAGCAGTCAGTTCCCTTTGACTAAATGGACTGGCTGCTCAACTCTAGAACAGATCTTTAGCGACTCGTCTTATGTAAGGATCAACATATCAACCCAATATCACATGATCTAAACCCACTGTCACACCAGAACTCCTGCACAGAACTTTTGGAGAGTCATCTTGATAGTGTTCGTTTAGTTGGTGTGAAAGCTGTTTTCCCAACAATGTGTGTACACCAAAACACTTCAGCCAAGACTGCTTGAAGACGGGGATGTGTAGCACAGTTCAGAGGCAAATAACAAAAATGCACCACAGTTCAGGGGCAAATAATGCAAACGTATCACAATTTGGAGGTAAACAACGCAAACATACAGCAGATCAGGGGCAAATAATGGAAATTACGCAAATATATCGCAGTTTTGAGGCAAATAATGCAGGTGTGCCACAGATGGATGGATGGAAGGATGATGGATGGATGGATGGATGGATGGATGGATGGATGGATGGATGGATGGATGGATGGATGATGGATGGATGGATGGATGGATGGATGGATGGAAGGATGGATGGAAGGATGATGGATGGATGGATGGATGGATGGAAGGATGATGGATGGATGGATGGATGGATGGAAGGATGATGGATGATGGATGGATGGATAGATGGAAGGATGATGGATGGATGGAAGGATGAATGGAAGGATGATGGATGGAAGGAAGGATGATGGATGGATGGATGGATGGATGATGGATGGATTGGATGGAAGGATGATGGATGGATGGATGATGGATGGATGGATGGATGATGGATGGATGGAAGGAAGGATGATCGATGGATGGATGGAAGAATGTTTGGATGGATGGATGGATGGATGGATGGATGGATGATGGATGGATGGATGGATGGAAGGATGGATGGAAGAATGTTTGGATGGATGGATGATGGATGGATGATGGATGGATGGATGGATGGATGATGGATGGATGGATGGATGGATGACGGATGGATGATGGATGGAAGGATGATGGATGGATGGATGGATGATGGATGGATGGAAGGATGATGGATGGATGGAAGGATGATGGATGGATGGAAGGAAGGATGATGGATGGATGGATGGAAGAATGTTTGGATGGATGGATGATGGATGGAAGGAAGGATGATGGATGGATGGATGTATGGATGGAAGGAAGGATGATGGATGTATGGATGGAAGGAAGGATGATGGATGGATGGATGGAAGGAAGGATAATGGATGGATGGATGGATGATGGATGGATGGATGGAAGGATGGATAAAAACCAGAGTAACTTACTGTAGAGCATCTGTAACTACAGGTAAAGCGATGTCCTCTCCAGTGAAGCGGAGTTCATCAACCAGGCTGTTGTTTCGCGAGATCTCGGGTCCATCCAACTTTTTCTTAACTGTCCCGAAAAAAATATTGTATCACTTTCAAGTAAACAACAAGCCATTTTAAAAATAAAAGCCACACATGAAAGATCTAATACAAGATAATGGAAAACAGGGAAGTGAACATTCCCTAATTATTCGAAATAAAAATGTGAAAAAGCTAGAATACAAAACTTACACACAAGCAATGTGGATTGTTGGAGAAAAGGCAAGAAAAAATACAGGAAATAGAGAGCGTAAGCAGAATGTCAGCAAGAAAAAGGAAGTATACCTGGAGAAGAAGGACAGCTGAGGGTGAAAGCCGACCACGAGCGCTGGCGGTCTGTAGATGTGCAGATAAAAGAAACAGTGCAAGCTAAGGCTGTATAAATAAACTAAATAAATTAACTGATATCTTTTATTGTGGTTGATGAATTTCATTGCATGCTCCAGCATAGAAAGGTAACGTTCACCCCAAAATGAAAATTCCCTCATCATACTCTTACCCTAATGCCTCAAGATGTGTATGACTTCCTTTCTTCTGCTGAACACAGACAAAGATTTTTGGAAGAATATCTCAGCTCTGTAGGTCCATACAAAGCAAGTGAATGGTGACCAGAAATTTGAAGCTCCAAAAAACACATAAAGGCAGCATAAAAGTGATCCTTAAGACCCAGTGGTTTAATCCATGTCTTCTGAAGTGATATGATAGGTTGAGAAACAGATCAATATTTAAATCCTTTTTTTATATACTGTAAATCTTCACTTTCACTTTCACTTCCAGATTCTTCTTTTGTTTTTGGCGATTCGCATTCTTCATGCATATCGCCACCTACTGGGCAGGAAGGAGAATTTATAGTAAAAAAGGACTTAAATATGCATCTATTTCTCACCCACACCTATGAGATGGATTTAACAACTGGAGTATTATGGATTACTTTTATGCTGCATTTATGTGCTTTTTGGAGATTCAAAGTTCTGGCCACCATTCACTTGCATTGTATGGACCAACAGAGCTGAGATGTTCTAAAAATCTTTATTCGAGTTCTGCTGAAGAAAGAAAGTCAGACACATCTGGGATGGCCATGAGGGCGAGTAAACCATGAGAATATTTTCATTTTAGGTGAACTGTCCATCAAAGACATCCACTGACCCTGTGACACAGGAAAATCATGCATTTTAGCCCAAAGAGAGTTTAATCTTTCTAACAGAGATCAGGAAGTCCATGTGTGTTCGACTGAAACAGCAGTGGGTCACACATCATCTGTTAGTCTTTAATAAAATCAGACTCAGATCTAATTCACTTTAGAGACCCTCTCATGTGACGCAGTGAAGAAATTCAAAGTCACATCAGGAACAAGCTCTTTTAACTGTGTTTATTTAAAGGAGAGCCTGCACAGTGAAATTATAATGTATAAACCTTTCGATGTTTATAAATCTTGTTTTGCATCACCCAAAACCCCGAAGGAAGATCCACCAATCAGAGAAGTTGCTGTTAGCATGTAAACAGGAATCGCAGCTAGCAGGCTTTGAAACTTAGCAGGCTAGCACGTTAGCTACCTACATAACGTCAATTAATATATGGGATGTTGTAGCATTTAGGCATAACAAAACACCCCAAAATCAAAGTTTCATAGAAGAATGACTTCACTGACTTCAAATCTCGAGTAAAACGGCAGATTATCAGTTAATAAACACTTACTTTTCACCTTGTTCCTCACACAACGCTCTCTTAAGACATCTTAACACTTTTACTATAGCGCATGACTCATTTTAACGTTTGCATTACAGAATCAACTACATTTACAAGCTTGTTCGAGTGTGATTAAATTGCGCGGTTGCTCGACTGATTGAGCGTTGCACTAGTGATGTAAAGGAGCGGGTACGAGTCCTGAAGAGCAGCGAGACGACACGTGAGCCGAAAGGGTCATAGAAGTGCCACAAAATGACGTCATTACGTTTTTATCTCACATTTCCTTTTTTTGACACTGTCGGTTAGGTTTAGGTTTAATTTTAGGGTAGGGAAGTCGGGATTGTTGATTTAAAACTTCATAGAGCATTAACCTTAAAAACCTCATCATTTAACTCGCTTTTAGCGCCACACAGTGGACATTTCACCTAACAGCAGAGGTGGAAGGAACTCCATTTTCACAAAGGCAATGATAACACACACTATCCCAGCAAGCCGAGCGTGAGAGACCGTACCTGCGGGCTCTTCTGGATAGACTCCGTCTTTCTCATCGATGTGATCATAAGTGATTTGCGGGATGGAGAGCGCTCTCTCTTCTCCGAGACCCAGAGAACAGTTGTCCCGCGTCGACTTCGGCTTCCGTTTATAGCGCTTGCTCTGTAGAAACAGGAACAAAATAGCTTTGGAATGGTGTTACCTAAATAAGACTTATGAAGTAGCCTCAGATATTGGCCAAAATGACAATTCTGTCATTATTCATTCACCCTCATGTCGTTCCAAACCTGTGAGACTTTCATGAAAGATTTGAAGGCATGCGCATGCTGCCCTTTTGTGACGCATGCATACAGAGAACTTCTACTCAACCGTGATGTAGTCTCCTTGGGGCAAATCCTTAAACAAAGCTACATTTAATCTTATATAATCAATATAATCTGATATACAATCGCCAGTGCAGTTCTGAGACCGCTTTGTTTCTGTCTACTCCATGAAAGACTTACACATGTCTGTACACGTTCACCCTTCACAGGGAAACCCCACAGATATGAAATTCAAATGTGCCCTTTTTTTGAGAATGTCATGAATATACATGTCCAACGCAAACCATAAAACACTTCCTCCACTAATGAATTCTGTGGTGACTAAGCAACCTACACAGGCAAATACCTCCACAGTAAGATATTAGTCATGTGATATGAGCGTGAAGCGATCATCTGTGTTCTGCAACTGCTTTTGGGTCATTGAATAACGTATAACGTGCGAGTAAGGGCAGCTGGTGGACTTTCTGGTGCCCTTCTAGGGTAAGATGGTGAGTAGGTGCCCTGCTTATAGGGAGCGGCGATACTGTTTCGGCATTGTTCCAAAGCCACACTTTAAATCTTAAAATAAAAAAAATCCCTCATTACAATATTATTCATTAAAGAGTGAAATAATCCTAATTATTGAAAATATTTATATACATTTTTACACAAATGTCTAATGTCCCTGATTACCATCAACACCCCAGCAAAGCTCTAGCAACCACCACCTTACTACAACACCTTGGCAACGGCATAGAAATTAGCTAAAAACTATTTAAACAATTTAGTACTACATAGCAAGCTCTGGCAACCCCTTTAAACCCCATAGCAATGCGCTAAAACCACTTTGAACAACATAGCAATGCAGTGCATAGCAAGCTCTAACACACCCCAAAACTCCCTAGCAACCACATAGCAATGCACTAAAAGCACTTTGAACACCTTAGCACTGCATAGCAAGCTCTGACAACACCCCAAAACTCCCTAGCAACCACATAGTAATGCACTAAAAGCACGTTCAACAACTTAGCACTGCATAGCAAGCTCAGACAACACCCCATATCTCCCTAGAAACCGCATAGCACTGCACTAAAAGCACTTTGAACACATTAGCACTGCCTAGCAAGCTCTGACAACACCCCAAAACTCCTTAGCAACCGCATAGCAATGCACTAAAAGCACTTTGAACACCTTAGCACTGCATAGCAAGCTCTGACAACACCCCAAAACTCCGTAGCAACCGCATAGCAATGCACTAAAAGCACTTTGAACACCTTAGCACTGCATAGCAAGCTCTGACAACACCCCAAAACTCCCTAGCAACCGCATAGCAATGCACTAAAAGCACTTTGAACACCTTAGCACTGCATAGCAAGCTCTGACAACACCCCAAAACTCCCTAGCAACCGCATAGCAATGCACTAAAAGCACTTTGAACACCTTAGCACTGCATAGCAAGCTCTGACAACACCCCAAAACTCCCTAGCAACCGCATAGCAATGCACTAAAAGCACTTTGAACACCTTAGCACTGCCTAGCAAGCTCTGACAACACCCCAAAACTCCCTAGCAACCAGATAGCAATGCGCTAAAACCACTTTGAACACCTTAGCACTGCCTAGCATGCTCTGACAACACCACAAAACTCCCTAGCAACCGCATAGCAATGCACTAAAAGCACTTTGAACACCTTAGCACTGCATAGCAAGCTCTGACAACACCCCAAAACGCCCTAGCAACCACATAGCAATGCGCTAAAAGCACTTTGAACACCTTAGCACTGCCTAGCAAGCTCTGACAACACCCCAAAACTCCCTAGCAACCAGATAGCAATGCGCTAAAAGCACTTTGAACACCTTAGCACTGCCTAGCATGCTCTGACAACACCACAAAACTCCCTAGCAACCGCATAGCAATGCACTAAAAGCACTTTGAACACCTTAGCACTGCATAGCAAGCTCTGACAACACCCCAAAACTCCCTAGCAACCACATAGCAATGCACTAAAAGCACTTTGAACACCTTAGCACTGCATAGCAAGCTCTGACAACACCCCAAAACTCCCTAGCAACCGCATAGCAATGCACTAAAAGCACTTTGAACACCTTAGCACTGCATAGCAAGCTCTGACAACACCCCAAAACTCCCTAGCAACCACATAGCAATGCACTAAAAGCACTTTGAACACCTTAGCACTGCATAGCAAGCTCTGACAACACCCCAAAACTCCCTAGCAACCGCATAGCAATGCACTAAAAGCACTTTGAACACCTTAGCACTGCATAGCAAGCTCTGACAACACCCCAAAACTCCCTAGCAACCGCATAGCAATGCACTAAAAGCACTTTGAACACCTTAGCACTGCCTAGCAAGCTCTGACAACACCCCAAAACTCCCTAGAAACCGCATAGCAATGCACTAAAAGCAATTTGAACACCTTAGCACTGCATAGCCAGCTGTGGCAGCCTCTTTAAACCCCATAGCAACCGCATAGCAATGCACTAAAAGTACTTTGTACAACTTGGCACTGCATAGCAAGCTGTGGCAACCCTCAAACCCCATAGCAACCGTATAGCAGTGCACTAAAAACACTTTGAACAACTTAGCACTGCATAGCAAGCCCTGGCAACTCCTTTAACCTCCTAGCAACCGCATAGGGAGTTGGTGCCCTATGCAGACTGCGTAGTCTGCTTATAGGGAGCGGCGGTACTGTTTCGGCATTGTTCCAGAGCCAAACTTTGAATCTTAAAATACAAAAATCCCTCATTACAATATTATTCATTAAAGATTGAAATAATCATAATTATTGAAAATATTTATATACATTTTTACACAAATTTCGATTGTCCTTGAATTGTGGTTTTATTTAAGAAACGACAATAACACAAAATTGTTTAGCCTATATTCAAAATGTAAGTATTTCTATTTTATAATAGGCTACAATTTAACATTTTAATAAAATTACTGTAATAACATAAACAATGAACATGTTTAATTTAGTAGCTGAAGAAAACCCGGTTAGTGAGTGAAATACTGGAGGGAGATATGAATGAGAGGTTTATGAACGAGACACAGTTACACGCCCGCACTGAACCACGTGGACTCGGCTGTCGCGCTCCCCAATATGTTTGGAGTCAGAACTACACAAAGATTTTCTTGTTGTTCTTTCGCTACACAAAGGTTTGCTCCCAGGAGAGAGGCAGCGATGACATCATTGCATGTGACTGAGTCTTTGTGTGCGAGAGACAAAGTGGGGGCCGCGAGGTCAAACGGGTGACTAGAGACAGTGAGAACGACTCAGTCCCATGACATCAGGTCTCTCACGGCGCTTCTCACACCTAAACCTTCATCCTGACTGTGTTTCTCTGTTAATCCACATTCAAAACCCCTGTGAAATTCACTGTGGGGTCAAATCCGTCACACAACAGTGTTAATTAAAATGTTTGGCACAGTGTCAAACACAAACTCATGGATGGAAGTCAATCTAACGCGGTTTTGTTTAAGCAACTTTGAATCTGTAGTTTCTGCAAAGCTTAAAGTAGTTAAACCACAGGCAAGAAACCATTTAGGAACGTTGCAAGCTACATTACAAAACAATATCCGCCGGGGCAGCGTGCACGTTGATGAACGAACTGTCCGGGCTGAATTCGTTTTGTATCGTGCCCAAGAATTTCTAACTGCAGCCCTGACCACAAAAATGTATTTCGACTCTTCCCTCCATTTCTTTATAAAAAGCAAAAATCTGGGTTTACAATGAGGCACTTACAATGGAAGTTAATGGGGGTCAATCCGTAAACGTTAAAATGCTCACTGTTTCAAAAGTATAGCCACAAGATCGAAACAATATGTGTGTTAATATGATTTTACTGTGATTAAATCACATCTGTGTAACGTTATAGCCAATTTGACAACTTCGTTGCCATGACGACAAAACAGAGTAAACCCTAAAACGCTACAACGGACGTAAAAACATCAAATTAAAAAAACGTTACAGCTCAAATAATACATACATTTTAAAATAATAATTAAGAATTAATTTATTAAATTATAAGCTTCACATTTCTGCTTTTAAACCCTCCAAAAATTGGCCCCATTGACTTGCATTGTAAGTGCCTCACTGTAACCTCGAATTTTATTTTTACTTCATATAATTAACTTTTTCACACTAGTGTTCATCTGTCACAAAAACAATAAGGCAGCATTGAACTTTAAAAGATACATTTATACAAATTACGACCAATAAAAAAAATCGGGGTTACAGTGCGGCACTTACAATGGAAGTCAATGGGGGCCAATCCGTAAACGTTAAAATACTGTTTCAAAAGTATAGCCACAAGATTTAAACAATATGTGTGTTAATATGATTTTAGAGTGATACAATGAGTTACTAACCGCATCTGTGTAACGTTATAGCCAATTTGACAACTTGGTTGCCATGACGACAAAACGCCATAAACCCTAAAACCCTATAACGGCTGTAAAAACATCAAATTAAACAACATTGCAGCTCAAATAATACACATGTTTTAAAAGAATAATTAATCATTAATTTATACAATTATAAGCTTCACATTTCTGCCTTTAAACCCTCAAAAAATAAAGTAAGTGTCTCACTGTAACCTCGATTTTATTTTTTATTATTATTTATTATTTAGTGTTTAAAAATATGTATGCTGTAAAAGTTGTCCCGCTGCGACTCAAATGAACAGGTGAACCGTTTTATGAAGTGGTTTGTTTACACGTTAATTCATATAACTAAATGAAACATGTAAAAAGTGCAAAAATTCAAGTGAATTGAATAAAAAAAGTAGTATTTAACCAAATATTTTTTTTTTAGCTTCAAAAATATTTTTTGCGACAAAAAAACATTTTTGCATAAAAAAAAAAACGTAAAATACATAAAAAATGTGCGTTGACTTCTGAGAACAGAATCGAGCAAATCAGTGAATCGTTTTGTTTTTTAACCGTTTTCATCGAATCATCAAAATGAACCAATTTGCAGTTGTTCGTTAAATGCCGCATTTCGCTCGGCTGAAAAACGCAACGTGACAATAAAAACAGTGAAGTTGCGTATTGTCGCACTTCGCCGTGACTTGTCGAGAAAAGTAACGTTTTATTGGAAAAGCTCCAGTATTTCGAAAACAGTTGAGTGACTATCACACTACTGAAAATGCGGTTGAACATTTCCTTTCGTAATGTGACGCGTTTCCGAGTGGAGAACGGCGAATACCTTGAAGTTGCGTTCACACTGCCAGCGACACGCAGCGACAAAACGACCTCATCTCGTTCATTTTCAATGAGAGCTGGCGACTCCCAGCAACACGTTGGCGACTGGATGTGGGCGTGTCCAGCGACGTGACAAAGTTGAGAAATGTATGCAAATGAAGAGCAAATTTCGGGAGCAACAGCCAATAGGAGAGAAGACGGTAGAGCTCATGTGATCCTAATATTTGTATAATAATACTAATTGTAAAGAAACAGCGCTGTTTGACTCTCTTCTGTCTTTTAAGACCAGGAACATGTTTTAAGAAAGTAAATAGAGTCAAATCATGTTGCTTTATGCAGTAACTAGCATCACTACTTAGTAGACTTAGTTATTCATAACACTAACGTCACACCCTCTACAGTTTATCCATGTCCTGAGGAGACCTTTACATGCATTCTGGAAACTCGTATGAGCGTCTAGAGATGACACACAATGAGACCTTCTAGAATAATGCTCTTACTGTCTTGGCTATACAGTGGCCCGCTACGGCAGCTCAGAGTGGACAATTGACAGGAAGGAACATGACAATGACCAAAACCACACAGAGGACTCCAAAGAACCGATATATATCCGTTTGCATAGGAGGGAGGAAGCAGCGAGTGGTTTCTCCTCACCAGTCGCCGGAAGTTTCCCGGACTGGAGGTTTCAGAGTTGATGATGGGGATGTAGTCGCCCGTCAGCACGTACATCTTCCAAGTGGCCGCACACCCATTGGGCCTCTCGCAAGCATAGCATCGCCACAGCGTCTGAGCAGGAGACAGTTACGTTTATAGTGCTTTAGCAAAAATAATGGTTGAACTTTTGATGTTTCGATGTAAATGAAAGCATTTTGTTACCTGTATGAGACAGGCTGCGGCGGGAATCTGACGGTTAAAATGTTTCTGTCGCTGTTTCTGTTGCACTTTAAGAGCAAAGCCTGATCCCAGAATGCCCTGCGTAGAAGAAAAATACACAGAACATCTTTAGTTTGTGGAAAAGATATAAACAAAACCACCAAAATCTGCAAAATGAACGGTTGACTCTCATTAAATCTGTTAAGAACATGCCTAAAATCATAAGAAATGTGGATGTGTAATTGTGTGTTATAAGCGATGATTTTTTATTTATTTATTTATTTATTTATTTATTTATTTTAGGTCATTTAAGATTTGTTTTGCAACGTGGAATTATTTTCCAAAAAATTTTCATCATATTTTTTGTTTTTATATTTTATTATAATATATAATAATAATATTAAATATTATAATTAATATAAAAACAAACATATTATTTAAAAATTAAAATATGTTAAGATATTAATAATATACATATTACATAATTAAATAATTAAAATAATAATATAAATATGAAATAATTAAATATTTGCATATTGCATATTTTATTATAATATATAATATAATGCCAAAAAACAAACATATTATTTAAAAATTAAAATATGTTAAAATATTAATAATATACATATTAAATAATTAATTAATTAAAATAATAATATACATATTAAATAATTTAATATTTGCATATTGCACATTTTATTATAATATATAATATAATGCAAAAAAACAAACATTATTTAAAAATTTAAATATGTTAAAATATTAATAATATACATATTAAATAATTAATTAATTAAAATAATAATATACATATTAAATAATTAAATATTTGCATATTGCATATTTTATTATAATATATAATATAATGCAAAAAAACAAACATTATTTAAAAATTAAAATATGTTAAAATATTAATAATATACATATTAAATAATTAATTAATTAAAATAATAATATACATATTAAATAATTAAATATTTGCATATTGCATATTTTATTATAATATATAATATAATGCCAAAAAAAAACATAATATTTAAAAATAAAAATATGTTAAAATATTAATAATACACATATTAAATAATTTAATATTTGCATATTGCATATTTAAGTATTCTTGGTTGCATTTTTATCACTGAATTTAACCTGGGCTTATTAAATTATTTAATTTAAATAATTTCATATTTAATATAAAAATCCTTCTGTATTAGTGTAATATGATTAGCAATGAGTAGGAGATATTTTTATAATACAGTAATGATTGTTTGGGGAGAAATGTGTTTAATTATCATGAAAATAATTGTATAATAGTCCTAAAAGGCTTTATCAAATTGCAAAATAATAGAAATAAAGTGTAAAATATGTTTTTTCTCAATGAAACAATGAATTTGTTATGCTTTCTATTCTGGATTCAAATGACAATAGTTCTGATTCAGTCTTTAATTAAGCTTAATTGTAATGTTTAAGACGTGTGTTATATAAAGTGTAACATGAGAACCGAGGGCCCCTAGAGGCCCTATCACTCTTAAATGGACCACATTAACCCTGGACCCCATTACTGCAGGGCCTCTATAGGAAAACACTGCCCCAGGGCGCCAGACAAGCTCAGAGAATGTGTGGGTGTGTGTATGTAGAGAGAAAGAGAGGCGTTAGTGTCTTTACCGCAGGGAGAGCGAAGAAAGATATCGCAAACACACTAAAACAGGATGCGATGGCTTTTCCAATCCATGTCTGAGGAACTTTGTCTCCGTAGCCTATTGTAGTCACAGTGACCTAGGAGAGAAAAAGAGTTTAGGATTTAAACTTCATGATATTTAGTGGTGTGTGCTAAAACAGTCATCACCATTACTATTGCTCATGCTTAAAGATGGTAATTTGGACAAACCCCTAAACCAACAACAGTGTGTAACTTGGCCTGCATTGTCTTACTACAGCACATTGGCATCTGCATAGCAATGCGCTAAAAACACTTTGAACAAAGTAGCAATGCACTGCATAGCAAGCTCTGACAATACCGCAGAACTCAATAGCAACTGTATAGCAATGCGCTAAAAGCACTTTGAACAACTTAGCACTGCATAGCACACTCTGACCCCCCCCCCCAAAAAAAATCCCTAGCAACCACAGTAACATTCTAAAATACTTTGAACAACTTAGCACTGCATAGCACACCCTGACATCCCCCAAAAACCCCTAGCAACTGCATAGCAACATTCTAAAACACTTTGAATACCTTAGCACTGCATAGCACACCCTGACATCCCCCAAAAACCCCTAGCAACTGCATAGCAACATTCTAAAACACTTTGAATACCTTAGCACTGCATAGCACACCCTGACATCCCCAAAAACCCCTAGCAACTGCATAGCAACATTCTAAAACACTTTGAATACCTTAGCACTGCATAGCACACCCTGACATCCCCCAAAACCCCTAGCAACCGCATAGCAACATTCTAAAACACTTTGAATACCTTAGCACTGCATAGCACACCCTGACATCCCCCAAAAACCCCTAGCAACCGCATAGCAACATTCTAAAACACTTTGAATACCTTAGCACTGCATAGCACACCCTGACATCCCCAAAAACCCCTAGCAACCGCATAGCAACATTCTAAAACACTTTGAATACCTTAGCACTGCATAGCACACCCTGACATCCCCAAAAACCCCTAGCAACCGCGATAGCAACATTCTAAAACACTTTGAATACCTTTGCACTGCATAGCACACCCTGACATCCCCCAAAAACCCTAGCAACCGCATAGCAACATTCTAAAACACTTTGAATACCTTTGCACTGCATAGCACACCCTGACATCCCCCAAAAACCCCTAGCAACCGCATAGCAACATTCTAAAATACTTTGAATACCTTAGCACTGCATAGCACACCCTGACATCCCCCAAAAACCCCTAGCAACCGCATAGCAACATTCTAAAATACTTTGAATACCTTAGCACTGCATAGCACACCCTGACATCCCCCAAAAACCCCTAGCAACCGCATAGCAACATTCTAAAACACTTTGAATACCTTAGCACTGCATAGCACACCCTGACATCCCCCAAAAACCCCTAGCAACCGCATAGCAACATTCTAAAATACTTTGAACAACTTAGCACTGCATAGCACACCCTGACATCCCCTAAAAACCCCTAGCAACTGCATAGCAACATTCTAAAATACTTTGAATACCTTAGCACTGCATAGCACACCCTGACATCCCCCAAAAACCCCTAGCAACCGCATAGCAACATTCTAAAATACTTTGAACAACTTAGCACTGCATAGCACACCCTGACATCCCCTAAAAACCCCTAGCAACTGCATAGCAACATTCTAAAACACTTTGAATACCTTAGCACTGCATAGCACACCCTGACATCCCTAAAAACCCCTAGCAACTGCATAGCAACATTCTAAAACACTTTGAATACCTTAGCACTGCATAGCACACTCTGACATCCCTAAAAACCCCTAGCAACTGCATAGCAATGCATAAAAAAATGCTCTATTTCATGTATTTTTGTGTCCCGAAATGTGTCAGAACGCATTCATAATTCTACTCAAATACGTGTCAATTCATTCTCAACACGTACATATAGCCAGTTTTTTCTTTCAGGTTGACTACTCTTATGGTGGAGCATCAGTTTTGTTATAATATGTATCTTGAGCCTTAACTGAATCAGAAAAGACATCGGTCAAAATCAATGACAATGTTGTTTATTTTAATATACAAATTGACATCACATCAAAAATCCTTCTTTGTGGAAATGATGAATGTATCATGACAGACATATTTACATCAGTTCATATTTATTGAACTTCATGCTCGTTTTTCCTCTAAACCACCATAAATGTAGTTTCAGCTAATGCAGGAAAACAAATCCGCCTGTAGCGGTGCATGAAAGTGTCCATTCGAACAAACCAGGGGAGCTTTCTGGTGACGGGGTGTGCTTGCACTCTTTCTATTCAAGACACAAAAAGAGCTAAAGTAGGATGAGGCGTCGAACAAGTACTTTGGGTGGCAAGAAAGTTTAATCCGGCCACTGAACATCCCAAAGACCACAATGGCCGAGACAAGAGAGCGTCCACAGTCACTAGGGTTTCAAGTGCCTTGGCTGGCACCCCAGACTGTGTGTGTGCTGTGTGTGTGTGTGTGTGTGTGTGTGTGTGTGTGTGTGTGTGTGTGTGTGTGTGTGTGTGTGTGTGTGTGTGTGTGTGTCTTCAGGACCCCTGATATTCTCCAACCAACTACATTCACGGCGAGTTATTGAGTCACAGAGTTCAGTCTATGTTCTATGTGTGTGGCAAAACCAAAAGCTAACATCTTCATGTGTGTGTTTGTGTGTGTGGTATTCCGACCATGTGGGCTGTGATTACGGCTCACGTTTTTATTTTTTTTATTTTTATCTTGTCTATGATCTTGCAAAATGTACAGAATATTAGCCTTTTTGGTTACTGTTTAAATATATTTAAATATATTCTCCATTTACTTTCCTATAAATGTACCTCTTTTTGCTTCTTCTCGTGAATAATAATTAAATTATAAATCGGTGAACGTTATTCTAGATTAAAAAATATTTTTTTGTATTTGGAGGCCTTGTGTGCAGTCCTAACAATAACCGTGATTTTTGCATAAATAATAATAATATTTGTTTTTGGCAATCGACAATATTCCACAAATATTATTTCCAGAATAATGTAATGTATTTGAATTATCTGAATTATTGCATATTATATTTAGAATTATTTTGATTATTATTATTTTTATTAGATGGCCTTTTTAAAAAAAAAAATTAATATATGTGATTAATTGCAATTTATTTGATTAATTAATCAGTTTGTCATGTAATTAATACGCTAAAAAAAAATTATCGACAATCCTGAAAATAATATTAGCTAATAATATCATAGGAAACTTTTCACTGTTTAATCAGATCCCGATCTAGTCCCACCCTACATTATTTTCGGCTGAATATCATAACAACACATGCAATGCGAAGTCCCAAAATTCAATACAAAAGAAATCCAATTCTACCAAAACTGAATGATCTGATCAATGTGAACCACATCAGTTTTTATACCTCTTTACTCACTCTTACTGTACATCAAACATCATTGACCGTTTCTATCATGCAATAAAACTTTCCTCTGGTCTTACTATTTTCTTAGATTCTTCCTTTTCCCTTTCCAAGTTCAAGTTGATTCGTTCTGCACTTCCTGAAGTTTTATAGTATTCACAGAGACAAAAGCAGCACGACCCCCATCAAGGGTCCCTTAATGCCGCCTCCATCATACAAACAACCGCTTTTGTGCGCAGTTCAAGGGCCGATGGGCAGCCATACGCTTTCTGACCCTCTTCACAGAGAGGGAGAGCCTCTGCGATTAAACGTTTAATTAACGAATCCGACACTTTACAGCATGGAGGAGAAAGCTCTTTGAGCGAAAGAGTACGAGAGGTGAAAAGACGAGAAAGGAGGGCATTGACAAAGCTTTAAAAGCTCGGCCGATTGGTTTCTCATTACCGTTTACACTAAATTCAGCTTTTTAATGAACTAGGATGGAAACTTCATCCAGGACTGATTGCAGTGGCCTTCAGATTGGGTCGATTTGAAGCTGGATGTTTTATGTCCCTTTATTCGTTGTGGTTTGCAATGCAACAGAACAAAGATCACGACTGGACGTTTAACGGTATTTGAGTGTCTCGATTAAAGATTCGGCTGTGAAACATTCCCACCAGCCCAAAGCAAGACTCCAAAACTTGACCGGATACAAAATATTAAATATATAGGACTCAAAATACTTTATGGATAAACAAGCATTGACATTGACAAGTCAACAAGCTCAAATAAAAGAACGTTTTGATTTGTTTTCTCGTTGGAAATCTACTGTTATTGATGGTTTTATTATTATTATTATTATCCAAATGCCCCAATATCTCAAAAAGTCCATCCATCCCTCTTCAACCGCTTATCCGAAGTCGGGTCGCGGGGGCAGCTGCTCCAGCAGGGGGCCCCAAACTTCCCTATCCCGAGCCACATTAACCAGCTCTGACTGGGGGACCCCGATGCGTTCCCAGGCCAGTGTGGAGATGTAATCTCTCACCTAATCCTGGGTCTTCCCCGAGGCCTCCTCCCAGCTGGACGTGCCTGAAACACCTCCCTAGGGAGGCAGCCAGGGGGCATCCTTACCAGATGCCCAAACCACCTCAACTGACTCCTTTCAACGCAAAGGAGCAGCGGCTCTACTCCGAGCTCCTCACGGATGACTGAGCTCCTCACCCTATCTCTAAGGGAGAAGCCCGCCACCCTTCTGAGGAAGCCCATTTCGGCCATTTGTATTCGTGACCTAATTCTTTCTGTCATGACCCAGCCTTCATGACCATAGGTGAGGATAGGAACAAAAATTGTACGGTAGATCGAGAGCTTTGCCTTCCGGCTCAACTCTCTTTTCGTGACAACGGTGCGATAGAGCGAGTGCAATACCGCCCCCGCTGCCCCGATTCTCCGGCCAACCTCCCGCTCCATTGTCCCCTCACTCGTGAACAAGACCCCGAGGTACTTGAACTCCTTCACAAAAAGTCACTGGTCAAAAATTTTCTAAATTGGCACATTGATACTACTGGCCAACGGGTACCCCACACCAAGAATGGCCCACATTCACCCATAGGGGGCGCTACAGGCCACGGCCAAAATAATTTGTATTCAAAGTGATGGTATTTCCACCCCATTTATCCGGTTCTTCTGAAACTTGGTGTACATGCCTCATTTCTCATTGGGAATAAATAAAAGCCTCAAGGACCCATAAAGGTCCGCCATGATGGATTTTCCTGTGCAGTGAAAATTTGGGAAAACCTACAAAAATTCTCTTCTCTTGAACCGTAGATCCAATTGACTTGAAATTTGGTACCCATGTGTAGAATTGATGTCTTTCAATTTGCTTCTTAGCAAAAATGAATACAATGCAAAATGGCTGAAAGGGGCGTGTTTATGTAAATTACCACATTGCCTCAATGTATATGTGTCAATAAATCAAATGTCATTTTGACTGATGGTTTTTCACACCTAACATGCTTCAACATGACATCACTCTGAAGTGCTGTGAACTAGCACCGAAACTGAAAGCAGAAATACTGTGAATAGCTAACTTGGCTAAGATGTTGTGCTGGTAAGTGAAGGGTCAGAGGTTCAAATCCAGCCTCAGCCATACATTTTCATTTAGGATTCCTCCATTGGGAGGGTTTTAACCTCAACAATCTACTGATCAATTTATAAATGATTTGCCATTTTGAGGAGGAATCCTCCTGTCATCATAAGTGTCCATAAATCAGATGTGGTCAGATGTTAAAACACTCACCACGCCCCACCACAGAGCATCAGCGTAGCTGGAGAAGCCCGTCTTCCCTTCTTCGTCTACTGCATCCTTCTCCGCCAGATACACGAAATACGAGGAGAAGATCAGACCCAGGAACCCGATGTAGAGCGTGGTAATCAGCTCCTAAACAATAGATAGTAAATAAACGATGTGGCAGGGCTGGACTGGCAATCTGGCATACCGGGCATTTTCCCGGTGGGCCGACGCACTCTTCCCAGTCCAGCCTTGCAGCCCTGCCACGCCCTCCACCTCATCACAACCTCGTCTGTTTGGGCGAACATGTAACTCGCTTTTAGCACCACACAGTGGACATTTCACCTCAGAAATGTCGCGAAACGTGTAATGAACCATGTAATACAATTGTGCAAAAATATTAACCACATTCACAAACTTCTCAAGAGATCAGGTTTGGAAGGAGTCAAGTTTTAGAACAACAGTCCAGCAAGGTCACTTCCAGGTACCTCACAGGTACCATTATTTTTAATAAATATATTTTTATATTCTTAAAGGGACAGTGCACCCAAAAATGAAAATTCTCTCATCATTTACTCACCCTCATGCCATCCCAAATGTGTTTGCCTTTCTTTATTCTGCAGAACACAAATTAAGATTATTAGAAGAATATTTCAGCTCTGTAGGTCCTTACAATGCAAGTGAATGGGTGCCAACATTTTGATGATCCAAAAAGCACATAAAGGCAGCATAAAAGTAATCCATACGACTCCAGTGTTTTAATACATATTTTCAGAAGTGATATGATAGGCTTGGGTGAGACACAGATCAATATTTAAGTATTTTTTATATGAAATTCTTCTCTCTGTCCTGTAGGGGGCGATATGCACGAGTATCGTGAATCACCAAAAACACAAGATGAAGAATGTGAAAGTGATCTGATTCTCACCCACACCTATCATATCGCTTATGAAGATATTGATTAGACCACTAGAGTCTTACTGATTACTTTTAAGATGCCATAATGTGCTTTTTGGAGCTTAAAAAATGTGGCACCCATTCACTTGCATTGTATGGACCTACAGAGCGGAAATATTTTTCTAGAAACCTTCCTTTGTGTTCTGCAGAGGAAAGAAAGTCTTACACATCCGGGATGGCATGAGGGTGAGTAAATGATGAGAACATTTTCATTTTTGGGTGAACTATTGCTTTAACTCATATTGAACTTGAAATATTTAGTTAAACAAGGAAATTAATGAACATAGTTAGGTTGGACTGACAAAGCCAACATACTGTAACTTCTACAGCTTTCAAGTTACCTCCACTAATGTCGGCACAAACCTTCAGACTGTTCTGACTTGGGTTGCTATGTCTCGTCTAAGTGATCCGACACAGTTGGCGATAAATAAAAATCCCAAATCCCATAGACTTACATTGACAGAATGTTAAAATGGGCCAAAACTATTCCAAATCTAATGGTCAAAAAATACAAATTTTTATATATAAACAAGGACTTTCTTTCTTTCTATCTATCTGTAACATTCAAACGTATTTTTTTAATTAGTGCTAAACTTTAGACAGTGTACGTGTACTCTCATTTACACTCTGAATGTGTGGAGAGAACATGGTGTACGTCACAGACTTTCCACAATCTTTATCAAAGCACCTTAAAAGGCAACACTTCCCTGAACTCAAGACTGCAGTAAAAGTATTAGTCCAATCATGCCTGATCCTCCCAGAAGTATCCGGATTTAATACGTAAAGCCTTAGATCTTTGAAAAACAGCAGCTTTCTGTTTAGATTCACTTAACGTGAACTGGCAAGGCCATATTTGGAGTGAAAATCTGAGGTTGATTGCAACAGAGCTGATTAAATCTGTCAGATACATTCACTGGGTTGTACTGTACCATAAAGAAGATGAGGTATTTAATGGAGCGGAGCAGATGTACCTGCCGATGAATAAAGACCACCGATCCCAGAAGTCTCCACGTTCCGCCCTGACGATCCACATGCAACATACGCAAGATCTGGAGGAAACGGATTCCCCTGCAAGCAATCACAACAACAGCGATAGTTCACCTAAAAATGTCCTTTTGTGTTCCACTGAAGAAAGAAAGTCTTTTGGGTGAACTAGACATTTCAAATGACCTAGTGAAGGCAACATGAAGGATGCTGATCTATCTGTAGGTTTATTTGTCATATCTGTACCTGATGGCTGATGTGGCAAAGACCTGCCCATTGGACCCGACGCTCAGAACCACAACAGAGGCCACAACTACTATCAAATCTGTTCAAATCAAGAGAAGGATTCATAAATAACCTGATTATTATACATTGTTATTATTATTACAGTTTGTTGTCTATTGCACACTGTGCTCACTATTTTAAAATATGAGCATGCAATAAACAGTATATAATGCACAGTATGCCGTATATACAGTGCAGCATGCAGATGTGTTCGGTACCTATGATTGAGATGGGTTTTCTGATGAATCGCAGGCGGCCTTTGATGCCCACGTATTTACTCCTGCAGCCAGCGGACCACAGACGAACCAAGTACTCTGTTCCGAAAAACACCACCAACACGATCTCCTGCGGGACAGAGAGAAACAGATGCAGCAACCGGTCCAAGTTGGTCTTTTTGCCATCTGACTGGGCATCAGAAGTTTCTGGGGTGGCACAAGGAAACCCCACACCAGCCCTTCCCTTAGACATGGCCATCATACAATTAGTTGTTGCAGATGCAACTTGGACCTACATATGTGAGTTTGTGTGTCACAAACATGTCCGAATGGATCTCCGTGATGGGCGAAAGGCTCGATTTGTTCCTGGCAGGCCACTCAGCCTTACAGGCTCCATATGGTTAGGATTAGAGATGGGGGCAGGGTTAGGGTTCATGTTAGGGCATCTGTGGCATGCCAGAAACAAACCCAGGCACCTTGGTACAATGGGCATGTATCTCAGAGTACTACCGTAACCCCCGGCTGAACACATGGCACATGCGGAGAGGATGGGTTGAGCCTTTATCACACTGGAAACCCTGATCCGGGCCTTTGCTCTGACCTCTCATTATAATGTGACCCTGAAAAGCCTGAAGGGTCTCTGGGGTGAGATGAACGACCTGGCTGTAGTTTTCTTACACAAAGCTGGAGCTTGAGTAACACCCTATCTAGTCTCCACACTACAGAGTTCATGATCTGTCATTCACGTGACTGATATACAAAGCTTAATATATAAAAATCGGTGCAATATCTTGTGTATTAAACATGCAATTTAGCCAGTAACAATTAAAATGCAATAAATTGTGACAGTGCTGATTTGATGAAGTGTATCTGGACTGTGTTCAAAGCTTTTGGGTTTTCTCACCCTGCACTATTTAGATGAGCCAGGAGCCTCCCCACAGGTGTTCCAGGTGTCTGTGTGTGTACTGACAGAAAGCCAAAGCTAGTAAATCAGTAATATTTAATGCGATTATGGGAACACAAGCCTTGCCCATGAACTTAACATCAGCCCAACTGATATGCAATGTCGCCACCTAGTGGAGGAGTAAGGTAGTGCAACTGTTCTTCCTGGCAAGCCTATGTGATTGGTGATCTCACATAGGGGATCAGGTCATCCCTGTCCATATATATTCATGATACAGTCAAAAACTGACCGTAGATCTGATCCAAGCTCACTTGTTGGATTGGTAAAGGCAAGGCTGTCTGAAAGTCAATGTAAAGTCAACTTGTCATGTAGTACAGAATAGGGGTAAAATCTACGGTCTGCTGTCAACTTTGACATTTAAAACCTATTATAACCCAGATTAGCTTCCTTAATTTCAGATTATTGTTAGGGGCATTTGTGAAATACTCACCATCCAGAAGAGTGATCCAGTGGCGAAGTCGGCATACTGCTCGATCGTGGACAGGACGCTGAATATGAGGCAGACTAGGACCATGAGAAACCTGAGGAAAAGTGTTAACATTACATTACACACACAGGTGTATATTTTTACGTTTAATGCTCTCAACGAATTATTCAAAACCACATCATTATCTGTTCCCCATCAAAGTCGCTTCAGGCTGATTTTCAAGCAAATCTGGTGAAGATTTCAATAAAATTGCTATGAGTTGGCTTTGATTTTGCTCATAAAGGGAATGTTCGGAATAGCATATTATCATATGACTCATACTATATTTGCAGTAGTCAATATAGTATGTACACTACACAGAGTGTGATAATTCTGTTTGCATACAGTAAAACAATCACATTTGCCATAAAGAGCAGTTAGAACCACAATTTTTATAATCTTTTACTTGAATAATTTTTTCTCCCCAATTTGTCATGCCCAATTCCCACTACTTACTAGGTCTTCATGGTGGTGCCGGGTGGCGGAGGACAAGTCTCAGTTGGCTCCGCTTCTGAGACCGTCAATCAGCGCATCTTATCACGTGACTCGATGTGCATGACACCGCGGAGACTCACGGCATGTGGAGGCTCATGCTACTCTCCACGATCCACACACAACTCATCACACGCCCCATTGAGAGCGAGAACCAGTAATCGTGACCATGAGGAGGTTACCCCATGTGACTCTACCCTCCCTAGCAACCGGGCCAATTTGGTTGCTTAGGAGACCTGACTGGAGTCACTCAGTACTCCCTGGATTCAAACTCGCGACACCTGGGGTGGTAGTCAGCGTCAATACTCGCTGAGATACCCAGACCCCTACTTTAATTTTTCTTGAGATTTTGGTTCCACTTTATATTAGGTGTCTTTAACTACAGTACTAACATTAAAATACATGCAATACAGTTTATTTATGTTGTCTGACCCTCCGTGTTTTGGCGGCCGATATGGAACTCCTCCACCCCTGGCAATGGCTCTACCACTCCAGGCGGTCGGCAGCAAGCCCCTCCCCCCTCACGGACGGTGGCCGTTCTTCCGATCCCACCACGTTTTGGCAGCCGGAAGGGAACTCCTCCCTCCTGGCAGTAGCTCTACCGCTCCAGGCAGCCGGTAGTGAACCCCTGCTCTCCTTGTGGACGGGGGCCATTCCTCCATGTCCAGGCGGCCGGTAGCAACTCCTTCAACCCCCTGCGGATGGCCGCGGCTGCTCCTTTGGGGTGGATGGTAGTGGCGAGGACTCTATGACAGCGCATCCCTCCCTCTTCCAGGAATTCGGCACCAATGTAACAGGGTTCAATGGAAAGGAGGAGGCAGGAACCGGACGAAGCATTAAAGTAATGTTTTAATAAACTCAAACACACAAACACACAAACATAAACGCATTAAGGGCAGCCGCCTGTAGCTCTCTCTCTCCCAAACTGCCACATCTCATTGCACTTATCCCTCTCCTCGGCTGATTAGCCCGACTGGGGCCCGGCTGTGCGTAGTCATGGCCCGGCCACACCCTAGAGATAGAATAGGATGCAATAACCAGAGAAGAACCTCTGAATTAAATTGCACTTGACCCAGCCCGTTTGCGCTTTGTGCATGCAATTTCGCAGTCTAGCTGCGACTAGACTTGGCACATACTGTCATGAAAATACCAAAACTTCATGGCCATGCCCAATGACATTGCACATATGATTTTTTGCATTGCGCTACACTTAAATTAGGGCCCTCTTTCTTAAATACCAGTAAGCAGATACTTCATGTCCTTAAGAACAGCCGTGACACACACAAAAGGATTTCCCTCACACACACACACACACACACACACACATTGAACACATCAGAGATGACACACTTGCATAAACACGAACTCTCCTTCTAACTCAAAAAGACAAATACACAAAGTGACCCACACACTGCTGTCAAAGATCAAAATGTCACATGTGTACAGAACAAGATAAAGAAGGAATGGCATTTGAAAGTTACATCACGTCCAGATGTGCAACAACATCCTTGTCTGTTCTGGCTATCGTCTGTGGACTCAGGTTCACCCATTGATGTGGAACAGCAGATGGTGGCCCCCGAACGTGCTGCCTGTGACAGTTTCAAACCACATGTATCATATAGGCTCATCAAATACTGAGTGCACCTGCAGTTTGTATCTTTTAAAGTACTCTAAAATGCTATGCTATAAGGTTCTGCTCTAACAGATTCCATTCTAAAGGGTTCAGCTCTATATGATTCAGCTCTGTAAGGTTCTGCACTTAATAAGGATTACATGACTACATGATGAATACATGACTCCATTTAATAGTCTTCTGATCTATATGGTTTCATTCTTTAAAGCTCTGTTCTATAGCAATCCATTCAAAATTGTAACATCTACAGAATTCAGCTTTATAAAGCTTTGTTCTAAATAAAATGTAATTATTCCTATAGGGTTCTCTATAGGGAGGGGTTAGACCTACAGGGTTCTTCTCTACAAGGTTCCAGTCTAGGGTTCTGTTCTATATGATTCTGCTCTTTCTGGTATTGGTCTTACAAAGGTTTCACTCTATAAGATTCAATAAGATTTCATTCTGTAGGGTTCTGTTCTTAATAAGGTTCCACTCTATAAGGCTCCAATCTCTATTGGATATAAATCTCTCTCTATAAGGTTCCATTCTATTAGGGCTCAGCTCTATATATTTCAAGATTGTGATCCTTAGGCTATATATTTTAGATTGTGATCTATTAAGATTGTGTTCCTTAGGTTCCTGCTATACATGGTCCAACATGGTTAGTGTTCTGTTCTATAAGGTTCCACTCTAAAAGGTTTTACTAAATAAGGCTCTGCGGTACAGGGTTCCATTCTATAGGGTGCTGCTCTTTAAGATTGTCTCTATAGGGCCCTACTATATATGGTTCCACTCTATAAGGCCCCTTCTTTAAGGTTCTATTCTATAATGCTCTGCTCTATAAGGTTCCACTCTACAAGGTTTCACTATGCAAGGCTCTGCACTACATGGTTCTATTCTACATTATATGATGCTGCTCTTTAGGATTGTCTCTATAGGGTCCTACTATACATGGTTCCACTCTATAAGGCCCCTTCTTTAAGGTTCTATTCTATAATGCTCTGCTCTATAAGGTTCCACTCTACAAGGTTTCACTATGCAAGGCTCTGCACTACATGGTTCTATTCTACATTATATGATGCTGTTCTTTAGGATTGTCTCTATAGGGTCCTACTATACATGGTTCCACTCTATAAGGCCCCTTCTATAATTCTATGCTTTATAAGCTTCCTCTCTATAAGGTTTCACTACATAAGGCTCTTCGCTAAAGAGTTCCATTATATAGTGTGCTGCTCTTAAAGATTTTCTCTACAGTTTTCTTTTATTTAGAGTTCCACGCTATAAGGCACCTTATTTAAGGTTCTATTCTAAATTGCTCATCTCTATAAGACTTCTATTCTATATTCCATTCTTCCATTCTATAGGGTGTTGTTCTTTAAGATTGGCTCGATAGGGTCCCACTATATAAGGCTCCTTCTTTAAGGTTCTATTCTACAATGATCTCCTCTACAGTATAAGTTCCTGCTCTGTAAGGTTCCACTCTAAAGGTTCTATTGTATAAAACTCTGTTCTATCAGGTCCCACTCTATAGGGTTCTGCTTTGTAAGGTTCCACTCTAAAGGTTATATTCTATAAAGCTCTGTTCTATAAGGTCCCACTCTATAGGGTTCTGCTCTGTAAGGTTCCACTCTGAAGGTTCTATTGTATAAAGCTCTGTTCTATTCTACAATGATCTCCTCTACAGTATAAGTTCCCACTCAATAAGCCTCTGCTCTGTAAAGTCACCCTCTATAAAGTTCTGCTCTGTAAGGTTCCACTCTAAAGGTTCTATTCTATAAAGCTCTGTTGTATCAGGTCCCACTCTATAGGGTTCTGCTCTGTAAGGTTCCACTCTAAAGGTTCTATTGTATAAAGCTCTGTTCTATCAGGTCCCACTCTATAGGGTTCTGCTCTGTAAGGTTCCACTCTAAAGGTTCTATTCTATAAAGCTATGTTCTATCAGGTCCCACTCTATAGGGTTCTGCTCTGTAAGGTTCCACTCTAAAGGTTCTATTCTATAAAGCTCAGTTCTATAAGGTCCCACTCTATAGGGTTCTGCTCTGCAAGGCTCCACTCTACAGGTTCTATTCTATCAAACTCTGTTCCATAAGGTCCCACTCTATAGGGTTCTACTCTGTAAGGTTCCACTCTAAAGGTTCCATTCTATAAGGCTCTATAAGGTCCCACTCTATAATGTTCTGTTCTCTAAGTTTCCCCCATCTAGTGTTCTGGACAGGGTTGCACGAGCTGTGCGTAATGTCTCACCTAAGTTGGGATATAAAGTTCACACTGAGGGCTTAGTAACTACTAGTTAGTTTGCAACAAAGTCAGTGCTTCATTTGGTTGCACCACCTGTTCTTAAGGCAAGACATAGCTAGTAGGTCCTAAGCTTTCTGTAAATTAATGTGTAATCCCATAATTTTGGCCAAGAACGCAGGCCCTGGGACAGACTACACTTCAGGCGCTGACTCTGGGACAAACAAGGCTTCAGGCTCTGGCTCTAGGACGGACAAGGCTTCGGGCTCTGGCTTTGGGACGGATGAGGCTTCAAGTGCTGGCTCTGACTCTGGGATGGACGAAGCTTCAGGAACTGGCTCATTGACTGTGGCAAGAATGGGTGCTGGCTCATTGATCATGGCAGGTGTAGGAGCTGGCTCATTGACCATGGCAGGCATGAGCGTTGGCTCATTGACTGTGGCAGGTGTTGGCGCTGGCAGTAGCAGGGGAATGGCCTCTGTGGCCGTGGACGCTGGCAGCAGCAGGATGCATGAGGAGTAAGTGCCCTTCTCCTCCTCCTCTTCCGGGTGGTGAGGCGCAATGCTGCTGTAGTAGCCCACGCCTCCTGCCGGTCTGCAGCCGTGGGGTCGAGCATGGCATCCACTTCCGTGTGGGGAGTACCCTTGTCCTAGAGTTGAGATGAGGATGGGAAGTCTCCCGAGACACCGACTGTGATAAATTCGTCCCATTAAAGTGCTTGCCTGACTGCCTCAAGAAAGTGCCTAAATTAGGCAGGTCTGATTGTATCCCAGACCAGAGGACAGTGACACAAAATCCAGGGAATATCCCCACACGGACTTGTTTAATGCTACAATAATTTAATAAATAATCCACGTGGAGCCTGGATATCTCAGTGGGTATTGACGCTGACTACCACCCCTGGAGTCGCAAGTTTGAATCCAGGGCGTGCTGAGTGACTCCAGCCAGGTCTCCTAAGCAACCAAATTGGCCCGGTTGCTAGAGAGGGTAGAGTCACATGGGGTAACCTTCTCGTGGTCACGATTACTGGTTCTCGCTCTCAATGGGGCATGTGGTGAGTTGTGTGTGGATCATGGAGAGTAGCATGAGCCTCCACATGCTGTGAGTCTCCGCGGTGTCATGCACAATGAGTCACGTGATAAGATGCGGGCTTGACGTCTCAGACGTGGAGGCAACTGAGACTCGTCCTCCGCCACCCGGATTGAGGTGAGTAACCGCACCACCACAAGGAGCTACTAAGTAGTGGGAATTTGGCATTCCAAATAGGGGACAAAAAAGGGATAAAATAAAACAAATAACCCACATACTACATTGCTTACATTGTCAATGTATAATAAGCGTTTTGACTGTACTCACAGAACAACACAGATACACCAAAGCAGAACTATCAATGCAAATCAACAATTGGCCACTATGTGGCGCCTACGCCGTGGGTTCGACACAGAAGTACAACTCAGCCTTTACTCGCCAATCAGGTTCCGTTCTGTGCAGCTTTCTCTTAAGGTTTCTGCTCTAAAAGGAGCTAAAAGATATTAATGTAGTGCATTACTGTATGCGGTGGCTTTTGAACATTCACTCAAACTTGGAGCCCGTAATCAGAAGGCAAAGTTCATAAAGTTCAGCCTCTAAACACTCTCTGAACACTTTGCATATAAGGGGATTATGTTCAGAAATCATGTACATACTGTACTGCATTGATTTAAGTAAAAACCCTAAACTCTGAACAGCAAAACATGAGTGCATTTGTATGAGCTAAGTGACCAAACAGTGTGAAATATAAGAAGAAATCCTTATTTAATCCATTTCAGAAATGACCAGATGTTGTGATATTGCAACATCAACAGCAGGATTAACACCACAAATATGGCCTCCCTCATTTTCTCAAATTTGGATTAAAACCCAGGTCAATGGAAATAATGTTTCATAAGATGAATATCCCTTTAAATCTGTCTCCAGGTTCAGGAGAAAGGAAAGAATTCTTACCACGCCACGTTTGTGTGTCTTCTCTGAAATATGGTCAAATTATGCTGGCACATAAACTTTAATCTACATAATATATGGAAATAAAATGTTTCTTTTCCATATATTAAATGGATTAAACCAACAGCAAATAACCAAGTCTAGAACTGTGCATGTATTGAAAGGACTTCTTGTGTTTGACCTTTGGCCCCGTGACCCTATTCAACCCGTGAGTTGTTTCTCACAGACGGATTATTGTTTCTCTGGAGGCAGATGTGCGGTGTCTACCCAAAATGATATTCCTGCCAATCCAACGGACCCCTGCAGACACATACAGGGCTCCTGCCTTTAGCCAAATTAAATAACAAATCCAAACCAGATTCCCAGTCCCAAAAAACAATAACATATACCACCAAACCTAGTGTCAGTTGAACGTTTTTCAATCAACCACCCATTGCGTTAAGACGACGGGCACACCAGCAACTAATGTGTTACGAGCTAGGGCCAAATGTGGTCACCTCTAAAAATAAAAACACGTCTTTTTGGAAGGACAAACTCTAGAGTTCTGATTAAAACTATAACAGCTGGTGTGTCATCCAGCCTTATCGGACTAACCCAACACCAGACCAACTACAGCATTCATCACTCCTCTTGAAACTGACAGACATCTGGAATCTAAAAGGGGTTTGGTTAGATACACAAAGAGAGATGTTTAGTGGGCAAAAGGCTTTATATGAGTCTGTAAATTACATTCACGTATAGTAGGACCCTATAGAGAATAGCTTAAAGACACCTCCAAATAGAATTGAACATTCTCAGCTCAGAATCAATCTGCGTATCTACTCAAGACAAGCGCACGTTGAAAGGCTCAAGCTCGTCTTCGGTTATTGAGTAGTCCATGTCAAGTCTCAAATCGTGGCGCGAGCCTTTCTGGTACGCTTACTTACTGAGTTACATAGTTACTTTTTTGGGAATGCCCAATTCCCAATCGCGTCGTGATTCGACCTCAATCCGAGTGGCGGAGGAGGTATTCCAGTTGCCTCCGCGTCTGAGACCATCAGTCTGCGCATCTTGTCACGTGACTGATATATCACGTTGTCATGGAGACGTAGTGCATCTGGAGGCTTCACGCCATTCACCGCGGCATCCACGCTCAACTTAGCATGCACCCACCGAGTACGAACCACATTATAGCGACCACGAGGAGGTTACCCCATGTGACTATACCCTTCCTAGCAACCGGGCCAATTTGGTTGCTTAGGAGACCTGGCTGGAGTCACTCAGCATGCCCTGGGCAAACTAGCGAACCCCAGGGGTGATAGCCAGCGTCTTTAGGCCCCCCGAGTTACTTAGTTACTTCCTTCCTTCTTTCGTCTAATCATACTGTTATATTAAAACGATCTCTATGCAAACATGTGCTAGGCTAGATGAACATCTTTTACCGTTGTGCTGCATCTATGCACATTTTTTGGATGCTGTGTCAAGTTAAAAGAACGTCAACTTTTAAAAAAGTGTCTCGAAACATCTGCATTTTGTTCTGTTCGTTACGTTGTGTCTATCTTTCATTAGCGCATGCATGACGAGTTCAGTCTGAACGGCCCCTTAGAGCTCTGTCTATTATATGCAGCATCACTGGCGACATATTTCACAGTGATTACGGCTTCCTGGTCATCCTGGAAAAGCCTTGATTGATGTTTCCGAGAGATGTGGCAGAGATTGTGGCTCCCATCTCAAATTCTTCAGCTTAGTTGCGATAATAACACTCATTAGCAGCGTAAAGTGGAGGATTATGCTATCGTGTAGAGTGAAAATACTGCAAATAACTGGAGTACACTTAAAGGTACAGTACACGTGGAAGTTTTCGAAGCACATTCGCAATCAAACCAGAGTTGAGATGAAAAGCGTCTGAATCTAAAACTGGAGCGGTGAAGTCCAGCAGCTCTTGAACATCATCTGACCTGGCTCTGTCCAACTGGCGAGATTACCTATTTACATTTATGCATTTGGCAGACGCTTTTATCCAAAGCGACTTACAGAGCACTTATTACAGGGACAATCCCCCCGGAGCAACCTGGAGTTAAGTGCCTTACTCAAGGACACAATGGTGGTGGCTGTGGGGATCGAACCAGCGACCTTCTGATTACCAGTTTACCAGATATGTGCATTAGACCACTACACCACCACTCATATTGATGAATTGATTACATTATCTCCTCTAAAACAATAATCATGGCTCCATTAATTATCTTCTTAATGTGAAAAGCATTGCTTTTTGGTACTTAGTGCTACATAATACAATCGGATTCATTTTACAATGCTAATATCAAGGGTTTGATTCCCAGGGAACACACAAACTGATCATACACTAGTTAAGTCACTTTGGATAAAAGTGTCAACCAAATGCAAATACGCAAATCTAATATGCAAGTCTTAAAGGTACAGTAGCAAAAACCGCCTGTTTTATTGAACTTAGTTTTATTTGACTTAATGCAAAATGTTTTTAGATGCAAATTTGTATTCTTTATATTGTCTCCTCTCTTCCATTATAGTCTGTAAAGATCTATAATAAAGCTGAGCCGGATTGCGCTGTGGGAGTCTTTGATATTTCTTTCCACCTAAGCTGCTCAGTGTGTTGTGATTAAAATACAGATACCAATATATTCACTTAAAGATCAGAGATACGTGATCTTGATCACAGCTGTTGCACTGGTGCTCGACATGTACTGGAGACACTGATTAAATATCTATATGCAAATAAATGTTATTAGGGGGTCTGGGTATCTCAGCGAGTGTTGGCGCTGACTACCAAACCTGGAGTTCAGGGCGTGCTGAGTGACAACAGCCATGTTTGAAGTATAATTCTTCTTATTTCTATTATAATCTATCCATTGCATTTCAATAGAATCCTATTTTTCTGTAAAATCATACTACGTAGGGGACAGAAAAGTTCCCCTAATTGCAGAATTACCCATATATATGTATATGTATATATATATATATATAAACATTAACATATATCATATTAATTAAATCCCCTTCTATCCAATATTTACAAAGGCTGTAATTCTCATCTTTCAATGATCACAGGTGAACACAAATGAACAGGAAAACTCTACTCACACTAGGAAGTGATACAGGAAGCACCTCAGGCCGGTAGGTCTCTCTAGGAAGTTGTACACATCTCCCTGCATACTAGTCTTGGCGTGGTATGGGCTGTGCGTGAGGCGGGCGGCGGTAGGACGTCCGGTGGTGATGGAGAGGGGCTGGCGGCGCTCGCTGTGCACCGATGGATCCTTTGTGTGGCCACCTGGAACACTGGGCGTGCTTGATCCATAATTCACTACGGGCTCCAGTTCCAGTGAAAGAGGAGAGTGGACCGTGGTGAGGGAAGCGTTGGGCGCTGCTGCCTCCTCCGGGTTGTGTAGCGAGCTCTGCGCCAGGAGGTCATGCCCGTTGTGGCTGCAGTTTTTCAGTTTGATGCTGTTGCTGGACCATCCGAAGGTGCGTCCGCGGGTTAAAAGGGGCGTTGGACGGCCCTGCCTCTCCCCCATGGTGGGGATGCGTCCTGTGGGGCAGTTTGATGGGGGTGTGAGGGTTCCTTGGGTAGAACTATCTACAGATCTACATCTGCCATGCTACCAAACCTGTGAAGGTAGAACAACTCTGTTTAGAGAAACAGCCTAAGGTGGTTAGTTGGTCTCCCAGCATGGCTAAACTGGTTAGGTTGGTCTGTTTTGATGGTTTTATTGGGGCACTTGATAACTGGTCAGGCTGGGAGACCAGCTAAACCAGCTAAGACCAGCAAACACCCTTAGGCTGGTTTAAGGTGGGATGGTGATTTGCATATTTGGTTACGTTTGGTTGATCAGCGATCACAGGAAGTGCTCATGCTTAGTCATATTCATGATGCGCTTCATGTCTGTGCGTTTAAATAAGGAGCAGCACACAGCTCGGACAATCTGAGAGGGATTCAGCACAGCTAATGTTGCATGAGGATGCAAAGAAGGGGTTTTGTTCTCAATGTTGATGGGTTTTCGAGCGGGAGATCACCAAACTGGATCACACAACCTTATCCAAAGCGAAGTACAGTGCTCTTATAACAGGGACAATCCCCCCGGAGCAACCTGGAGTTAAGTGCCTTGCTCAAGGACACAATGGTGGTGGCTGTGGGGTTCGAACCAGCAACCTACCTGCTTACAAGTTCTGTGCTTTAGCCCACTACACCACCAGCACTCCATCCCGCCACCAGCACTCCCACCCCAATTCATCCCTGGTGCTGTCTTGTTCAGTACACAACAATATCATATTAGCCGGATAGCTAGCTAGCGGCTACCGTGCCTCAATACTGGTTACCATGACAACAGGGCTATGTAGCCACTAGCCTGCTAATACTTCCTAACAGGCTGATTTCATGACTCATTCGTTTAGTTGTGTGAATAACTTTGCCGCACTGCATGCGTTTTTAGCGACACATACCTGATCCGATCATCTAGATGTAGAACATCAGCTAAATATCTAAAATGACTCCAAAAGTTTATCATCGATATCGAAAATGTCATTTTTTAGATAAACATCGATATTGTTTGTAATCGCCCTGCCCTTCTGCACCGACATTTTTGCAAAAGGAAATTACGCGGTTCCTTCCACGTACCACGGCAGTTACGAGGTGAAATGGCCACTGTGGGGCGCTAAAAGCGAGTTGAATGTTCTCCCAGATGACGACATGAAAAACAGCAAATTGCTACCGCACAGTTTGATCGCACTCAAACAGGCTTGTAAATATAGTCGGTTATGGGATGCAAACGTTAAAATGAGTCATGCAGTAGTAAAAGTGTTTAGATGTCATAAGTGTTGTGTGAGGAACAGGGCGAAAAGTAAGTGTTTATGGTAAATGGTCTGCACTTATATAGCGCCTTTTTTAACCTTAGCGGTATTCAAAGCGCTTTACACTGTGACTCATTCACCCATTCATACACCAATGGCGGCAGAGCTGCCATGCAAGGTGCTAGCCTGCCATTGGGAGCAACTTGGGGTTCAGTGTCTTGCCCAAGAACACTTCGGCATGTGGAGTTATGTGGGGCGGGAATCGTACCGCCAACCCTGCGATTGGCAGCCGACCCGCTCTACCACCTGAGCCACAGCCGCCCTTCATATCAGTTTATGAAAGTGAATTGTAGCGCCTCTAGTGTTTTTACCAGGAAACTGCAGGAATACACTGAACTCATGCCGCCCCCCGCTGCACAAGATGCCACCCTGGGCAACTGCCAATGTCGCCAATGCCTAAATCTGCCACTGATTGAAGGTACAGTAACGTGACTCATACCAGGTGGCAATATCTTGATGTAACATTATTTCTTGGTTCTATGTTCAAGATGGCATTATTGGATGGTAAACACGGTGCGCTATTATTACTCTCATGATAGTGCCCAAAAAAACACATGATCATTTTCCATGGCGTATTTTTATGTAAGGGTATCGGCATACATTTAACGTAATCTACAATTATAAACAGACCTACCACGAGCTCCGAGGTTGTTAATCGACGGTATATGCTTTTGTTAAAGCCATCAGTCTGCGTGATTTAAAGTTCCTTTAAAATAAAACGAGTTTAGAAGCAGAACTGCAGCAAACAATGTGCGCCAAAAGAGCTCTGCAGCGACCAATCAAGTTCTAATAGTCAACATTAAAGCTTATAATTCAAAGCAATGCTTAATGGGATTATAGTTTGATTTTGTTCGATTTTACAAATACTTTAGTGCTTCAAATCAAAGTTTGTAATGTTGTGATTCACCTCTGAGCTGGTTGGTTTGGTTCATGGTGCGCACGACTCTTTTATAAATGATTTATGAAACCACCGTGGCAAAAACAACTGAATGGAAAAATCCTTCCAGAACCATCACGGCTGTAAAAGTCACTCATCGAGCTTGATTGTGATTTCACCGAAGTCTTCATGACACAATGATGATGAAGACATGAGAAGAGTGATCAGATACCCTCATTAATGAGGTCAGACGTTCCCTCTCCATCATGAGATGACCAGCGGCCGTACACACAAAGCCACTGGAAAAAACATCGAAACAAAACCCAGCCATCTTTCTGTCATGTCTGTCGGACAGAGTGATAGAGACGGCGACAGACCAGCGACCTCAGCGCCGTCTGCTCACAGATAGTGTTTCACGTGAGCTTTAAGCTGCAGATCAAAACGTCAAGAGAAAGCGCTCACAGTCAGATCGTGTCAAGAGGATTTAGTGGACACGGCAATAAACACACATACACTAACACACACGGTCATACATTTTCCATTAAACTCAAACACTCAAGTCTATGCACCGTGCAATAATCAACACACTTCATACTGGAAATATTAAATGAAAATATATGAAATTATTTACTTAAATGTTTTCTGTGCAGCCTAATCTGATGTTACACTTGCTAGTACTAATTTGGAATAATTTGTCATTGGTTTATATTGTCTGTCAAAATTATAAAAGGTCTTTTAATAGTGTTAAATGCAAGTGTAAAGCCATGCATCAATAAACAACATTCTTCACAAGCTTCATAAGATAAAGCCAATGTAAATGTCTTCATTGCAACATTGAGACTATTTAAAGTGTTACATTCTCAACTGTATTTATAAGCATTCTAATGTGCATTCCAAAATGACTAGAAAGTGTTACATTTAAATTTGAAATGGAACTCATCCTCACCCACAAAGCCGTTATTAAAGCCACTAAATGAAGTCATTTCTGTTTTAGTTACTCATGCACGAGCCAAGTTTTTAAAAGCAATAACAATACCTCTCGTGCATCATTGCGCGTCGGTTCTTCATCATCATTTGCTGAAAACGCGTTTGTTGTGGTAATGAAGAGAGACATTCGTGTGTGATGCTGAAGCTGCGGCTGTTAGTTTGAGTTAAGCACATGTGGAGAGATGCTGAGAGCGCACACGCGCATGACGCGCGTCATACGCGTCTGTCAGAAGAACGACTATGACTTTGGGACCGTTCAGAACGTAGAGCAGAACGCAGGTGTCTCGAGACGCATTGAAGTTCTTTTTAGCGTCACACGTCATGGCGTCTAAAAAACGCGGCACTCCTGCGCGAGACACGACACAACGGTCAAAGACCTCCGTCAAACGACAATTGACTGTTGTGAGTCAACGAGCGTTGCGTTTTAAGACGCGTTGGAGTACACACATGTTTCTAGAAAATTAATATACATAGATCGTTTAGGTTCCTTTAATATGATACCATATCAGTGTTGGGTAAGATATCGTAAGTAATTAATTACTAACTACTAGCTAATTACATCATCTAGAATTACTGTACTAATTACTCTGTCTGAAAAGTAACTGCATTACTTATTACTAATTACTTTCTAAAACTCTTATCAACCTCGATCAGATGAAAAATACAAGGGTAGACATGAAAGTTGTTCTTATAATTATTTCAAATAAATTATATAAAATCTGAATTAATTATTCATGAACTGGCCAAATAATTTAAGGGGGCAGCATTAAATTAGAAAAAAAACATACATTTTAACATTATGACGATTTTTAATTCACTATTGTTTTATATAGAAATGTTCTAGAGTCTATACAGTATTTAACGCAATTACATCAGAAGTAATTGTAATTAAATTACTGAAAAAATTAAGAGAATTAAACATTACTTTACTATTTTTTTTTTTCAATGGAAAATTATTTTATTGCAGTAATTAATTAATTAGTAATGCATTACACCCAATACTGGATACCATATACAGGCAATATATTTAGTATAAATAATGTTTAGCTACATATTGTCATAATAAATATGACTGTATCCATTAACTACAAACATTATCTGTCTCGCAAGTCTTTGTCACGACATTCTAGAGTCTCAAAGTTGTACTAAAGTATTGTTTTAAATAAAAGCAGAACGTTTGGCTTGTTTGCACCTTCCTTATACATAATTAAATTGATTAATCGATCAAATATTTTAGTGTAAACACGACTGTTTGTTGTCTCGAGCGTCTCTCTCGCGCGACGGTTCATTTCAGCTTCGCGTTATTTCTGTTCTTACGGGGCGCCGTAGTCACAACGCACAGGTTTTCCATCATGGCTGCGCCCGTCGCTCACCCTGCGCTGTCCTCCTTATTTAGAATAAACTGTAATATTAACCGAATATATCATTTATTTTCATTCAGGAGGAGAATATCTATCTACAATGTCCTGTCAACAAGTGGTGTGGCCACTGAAAGAGGTAAACACATAATAATTTGTTAATATTATTTATTAACGCCTATCATAGTTGATGACGCTTATTTGTTGTTACGATTAGAAAATAACGCGAATCGGTTGAAATGAAATATGACATTGTTTTATATCGTGGTGTTTTGAACAGGTCCAAAAAATATTAATTTACCATGGAAAATGTCCCCAAAAAAATTATAATATATTATTATTATTTTTTTGGGGGGGGGGCATTTTCCTTGGTAATGAAATATTTTGTTTTACCTGTGCAAAGTACCACGATATAAAAAATATCGAAGTACCATGTCATATCATCACTGTACATTTTTGTAAAGGTTGCTGGCTTGTTTGACTGATATGTTGAATATAAGTGAATGTGTTTCACCATGTCTTGTGTTGTTCCATGTAATGTGGGTTAGGGTTAATTAATTGATTGTTTTTAAGAGCACTTTTCTGTAGATATGCTCAATTTCACCACTCCTTGTATTTCTGATTACAGACGCTATTGGCAGAGGTGTTCGGGGCCAGCGCAAATCAAAGAGACAGGTAAGGAGTTACACTTTCCTTCATTATAAGTGCAATATAGTTTGGATCTGTAGAGTTGTCCATATTGAATGATAACAAACCTTTGCAACATTCTTAACAACTTGGTTTGCATCATGCAGTCCGGGGAGCCCAGGACAGAGCAGATGTCCGTGGGTCAGGACTGGACCGCAGTTTACCCCACTGCAGCGTCATTCAATCCTTCGGCAGTTCCACTGCCAGTGCGGATGGGTTATCCGGTGAAGAGAGGTGTACCACTTGAGAAGAGGGGCAATCTGGAACTGATCAAGGTGACAAACTACATCATGCAGAAGCAGATGAGCAATACGCCAAATGTACTTTGTACTAGCGTAATCATTTAAATGAAAAGATTAACTGAAAAATGCACATGGATGTGAATTTCATAGTGTTTGGGACTGTATCCACAATCTCAAACCTGGAAATTTAATAGAAGTGTCTTAAATCGTGAATTGATCCTTTTAAGACATTCGCTATTTAATAGTTCACCCAAAAATGAAAGTTCTCTCATCATTTATTCACCCTCATGCCATCCTAGATGTGTTTGACTTTCTTTCTGCAGAACACATTTGAAGATTTTTAGAAGAATATCTCAGCTCTGTTGGTCCTCACAATGCAAGTGAATGGTGACCAGAACTTTGAAGCTACAAAAAGCACATAAAGGTAGCATAAAAGTAATCATGTCTTCTGAAATCGGCTGGGCTCAGGTGGTAGAGCGGGTCGGCCACTAATCGCAGGGTTGGCTGTTCGAGTCCTGGCCCACGTGACTCCACATGCTGAAGTGTCCTTGGGCAAGATACTGAACCCCAAGTTGCTCCCAATGGCCGGCTAGCACCTTGCATGGCAGCTCTGCCATCATTGTTGTGTGAATGAGATGCAGTGTTAAGCGCTTTGAGTACCGCTAAGGTTAAGATATATAAGTCCAGACCATTTACCGTAGGCAAAATCATGCTCTCAAGCTCGATTACACATCCTAGTGCTTGATGCATACTCCGAGCGCTAGATGGCACTATAGTAAGTGTAATCAAGCTTGAAATCATGATCACCAATGATGTCAATATTTATTGTGAAAAATGTATTGCGGTCTGTTCTCATCCCAAACCAATTGAATCGCTTTAAAGGAGGATTAAACCACTGGAGTCATATGGATTGCTTTTATGCTGCTTTTATGTGCTTTTTGGAGCTTCAAAGTTCTACTCAGCATTCACTTGCATTGTACAGACCTACAGAGCTGAGATATTCTCCTAAAAATCTTCCTTTGTGTTCTACTGAAGACAGAAAGTCAGACACATCTGGGATGGCATGAGGGTGAGTAGATGATGAGAGAATTTTAATTAATGGGTGCACTGTCCCTTTAAGGGGCCATGCTACAAAAATACAGTTTTTTTAATCACATGTCTAATGTCTTTCAGATTCCAAACTTTTTACACTTAACCCCATTAGCCATTAAGAAGCACTGCAAGGCCCTCAAACGTGAGTTTTCCATTTTTTGTTGAGCTGTACATTTGATTGGTCCAGTTTATATATATAATGAATAATGATGCATTGGAGAGAATGAAGAGAAATCGAAATGTTTTTCTGGTTTCATTTGTCCAGCATTCTGTACGGAGTGGCCGTCTGCTTTGGACTCTGATGATAAATGCACGGAGAATTTCCCAATCCAGGTTCAGAGTAAAGAATTTGTATCTGCAGGACTTTCACTGCGAAACCCAGATGCCCGAATAGTAACGCTCAAGGTAAGACAGTTCGGGGGCTAACACTTACCCCTAATGAAATAGGAGAACAGAATATTTAGTGTAATGAAAATAAGAATTGTCTTATAGGAATATTCCCGGGTCAATAAATGTTAAGCTCAATCGACTGTATTTGTGTTATAAATGATTTGTAAACAATATGTGTTAACACGATTTTATCCTCCATCCATCTTCAACCGCTTATCCGAAGTCGGGTCGCGGGGGCAGAAGCTCCAGTAGGGGGCCCCAAACTTCCCTATCCCGAGCCACAATAACCAGCTCTGACTGGGGGACCCCGAGGCGTTCCCAGGCCAGTGTGGAGATGTAATCTCTCCACCTAGTCCTGGGTCTTCCCCGAGGCCTCCTCCCAGCTGGACGTGCCTGAAACACCTCCCTAGGGAGGCGGCCAGGGGGCATCCTTACCAGATGCCCAAACCACCTCAACTGACTCCTTTCGACGCAAAGGAGCAGCGGCTCTACTCCGAGCTCCTCACGGATGACTGAGCTCCTCACCCTATCTCTAAGGGAGAAGCCCGCCACCCTTCTGAGGAAGCCCATTTCGGCCGCTTGTACTCGCGACCTAGTTCTTTCGGTCATGACCCAACCTTCATGACCATAGGTGAGGGTAGGAATGAAAATTGACCGGTAGATCGAGAGTTTTGCCTTCCGGCTCAGCTCTCTTTTCGTGATAACGGTGCAATAGAGCGAGTGCAATACCGCCCCCGCTGCCCCGATTCTCCGGCCAACCTCCCGCTCCATTGTCCCCTCACTCGTGAACAAGACCCCGAGGTACTTGAACTCCTTCACTTGGGGCAATACCTCCTTCCCTTTTGCAACGATTTTATCGATTTTATCCTTTTGCATGTAAATCAAAGTTTTGAAACACGTGACTGAAATATTTCTCATGATCTGAAGGTGTATGCTTAAATGTTTGAAATTAGTTTATATTAGACAAAAATATAATTGGGCTACCATATTAATTTATTCATTATAAAACTAAAATTTTATTTAAAAAAAATTAAAAAAAAAGTTTTTTTAAATTGATGACTTGGACCGAATAATTAAGAAAAGCAGCCAATAATGACCAGCATCGATGGGACCTCCTTCAATACTGTCATCTCAGGGAGAAACCAAAAGTTGGTTTAAAAAAATGTTTGCAAATTTTAGGCAAAGAGCGACTACTTTGAAGATGCTAAAATATATTATAAAATTATATAAATTAAATTCCCATATTTCCATTTATGTTATTCCATAATTTTGATGACTTTAAAAAAATCATAATAAAGAATGAGAAAGTGACCCCAAACTTTTGAACGGCATTGTATATCCATTTTTTTACTTTGTTGCCATGACAACATAATGCGGAAAAACCCCTAAAATGATGATTTAAACAAATTTACAGCTCAAATAATACTTGAGTTGTAACAGAAAATAAATGCAAGTGCTTTTATAAATTACAAGCGTCACATTTCTGCCTCTAAACCCTCCAAAAATGACCCCATTGACTTCCATTGTAAGTGCCGCACTGCAACCGCGACACCACAAACAACATTGTGGTAATCAAGTTTATCACACAAATGCTGCTGATTGAAATGAACTTGTGTTGAACACAAAATATGATTTATAAAAAATAGCACCAATGTATTGCAAACTCATTTTGGGTTAATATGGGGGACATTGTTAACAATATGAGGATGACTTCCTCTTTCACATGAAGCCAAATTATATGTGTAAACATGCTATTTTAAGGTCATTTATAAGGACCTTGATTCGTGTTATTCATTGATTTGTATAAATGTGTATATATAGTTTTTATTCATAATCTGAGATCTGTGATTTATCATAAATCTCTCACCATCTGCCTGGAAGAACTGCTCTTAGATTACGAGTGCAATGCGGGAGATGCCATCTGACGTTAATCCCGTTGGATTAGGGCTAGAAGTGAAGGGTCAGATTTGCGGGATAAGTCTCCAGGCGAGAGAGAGAGGGTCTTTTCCCACCTCCCTTCCTCGACTTCCCCGAAACGTTCATCAAACATCAGGCGTTCCCTGCATGTCGCATCTGTTTGTGTGCACGGTTGCTTACACATAAACAAATGCGTGTGTGTTCGGTCTTCTTTCTATTTTTCTTCGATCTGTTAGTCGGAGAGTTTAGTGATGACATCACAATCAATTGTGTTTGATCTCATTGGCCAATCTGGAGTGGGATTAAAAGGGCAGCGCTGTACGAAGTAGTTAGTCCATTTTTGATGGTTTGTTGAGGTCAAGAGTAGGATTTAGAAGAAAAAAAACTTGTTTAGAAGACTGGAGGCAGGCCAAATGCAGGAAAGAGGTTTTGAAATTGCTTTGAAAATGATTGCTGGAGAGATTTGGATCGGGAAACGAAGATTGTTTAGTTTGTGAGTTGGGGACATTGTCCCCTTAGATGAACTTTGATTTTAAAGGCTAAATCAAAGTGAGGAATATTGACAATAAAATGAGGAAATTAGAACAATCACAGACGGAACGGTGTGTTTATTGAACGCAACTCGTTTTCTCACTGAAGCTCTGTAACGCTTTCTACGGCAAGCCCCTTGAGGATGAATACACAATCATACACGGAGCATCCTTCTTCAGTCTGTTCCGATTGTTTATGTTCACGCGGTGCTCCTGTTGTTATTCCGCCATGTAACAGGGAGGCGGAGAGAAAGTTGGAATGAGTCGGGATGTCTCCCCACTTCCGTTCTGAACCGGTGCGTGTGTTTGTGTGTGACAGCGTGCCGGCTAAAGAGAACGAGACCTCAAGCATAACATTGGGTAGGTGTGTGACCAGGGACGGATTATGACTTGCAAAGGTCATGGGGCCAATTATCTCCAAGGGCTCCCCTCCAAAAGCTGTCGTTTTCATTGTTGGTGGTTTCGCCAAACTGAATCGCGCAGCCTTTCAGGGCAGTCAAGGGCCCCTGGGCACTTGGTAATCCAACCCTCAGCCAAAAGTTGTTCTAAACCGGCTAATGAGATGCCGGCTGTAATATACTGCAATAAGAATCATTTTAGACCCCTTTGTTGACTGCCTAGTCTCAGAAATAGAAACCATTCCCTGTTTAGGACAAAATCACATTGTGGGTACTCCCCATAGTCTCAATATAGCTTATTATTACTTAATAGTTTGTGTTATTAACAAATCGTAAGTTAAGTGTTTTTGGGGGCCCGGGTATCTCGACGAGTACTGACACTGACTATCACACCTGGAGTCGTGAGTTTGAATCCAGGGCGTGCTGAGTGACTCCAGCCAGGTCTCCTTAGCAACCAAATTGCCCGGTTGCTAGGGAGGGTAGAGTCACATGGGGTAACCCCTTCCTGGTTGCCATAATGTGGTTCGCTCTCAGTGGGGTGCGTGGTGAGTTATGCGTGGATGAATAGCGTGTAGCCTCCACAACCGCTACGTCTCCACGGTAACGCGCTCAACAAGTCACGTGATAAGATGCGCGGATTGACGGTCTCAGACCTTTCGTCCTCCGCCACCCGGATTGAGGCACTACGCCACCACGAGGACTTATAAATAAAGTCAATGTATTTTTGAGTTATGAGCCCAAAACTTGACTTTTCAAGTAGTGTTTAATTAAGACGACATTAAGCTTCTTGAATTATTGAAAGGTTTGTATATTGGCCGCAATTCCACATTGACGGTGCTTTAAATTTTCAATGATTTTAATTTGTTTTTGCGAATCATTCCTGATTTATTTTCATAAACGGTTTGCACTTAATGAACACAGTTTCATTCTTTAATGAGAAGAAATTAAAAGTGTTTTCTTCTCTTTGTAGGTGAAACTTTCCAGTTTAAATCTGGATGATCACGCCAGAAAGAAGTTAATCAGACTTAGCGGAGAACGTTACTGCAAAGAGACAGACACACTCACCATCACCACAGACAGGTGAGGGACATGCATAGATGGATATTTTGAGTTTAAAGACCATTTATTTTCTCTATACACTTCTCAAACACAAATTAAACATGAAATGTTTTAAATAAATCTCACTGTGTCTGTTTTTAGTTGCCCGTTGAGACAGCAAAATTGTGATTACGCCATGTACCTTCTAACAGTCCTTTACCACGAGTCCTGGGTGAGTCTGCAAACCTCCATGACATTTGTACAATTGTCCTAAAAGCTGTAATGAGATGCATTTGTGTAGCTCTTCACATCTAGACACATATCTAGTCAGTCAAAAGTTTGGACAGACTCGACTGAATTTATTGTGTATATATATATAGATAGATAGATAGATAGATAGATAGAAGTCAGACGTTTACATACACTTCAAGTCAATAAAACTCATTTTTTAACATCTCCACAGAGTTCATATTAGCAAACTATAGTTTTGGCAAGTCGTTTAGGACATCTACTTTGTGCATGACACGAGTCATTTTTCCAACAGTTGTTTACAGACCGATTGTTTCACTTTTAATTGACTATCACAATTCCAGTGGGTCAGAAGTTTCCATACACTAAGTGAACTGTGCCTTTAAGCAGCTTGGAAAATTCCAGCAAACTATGTCAAGCCTTTAGACAATTAGACAATTAACCAATTAGCTTCTGATTGGAGGTGTACCTGTGGATGTATTTTAAGGCCTACCTTCAAACTCAGAGCCACTTTGCTTGACATCATGGGAAATCAGACAAAACCTCAGAAATAAATTGTGGCTCAAAGTCTGGCTCATCCTTGGGAGCAATTTCCAAACGCCTGAAGGTGCCACGTTCATCTATACACACAATAGTACGCAAGTATAAACACCATGTGACCACACAGCATCATACTGCTCAGGAAGGAGACTGCATTCTGTCTCCTAGAGAGGAATGTAGTTTAGTACTAAAAGTGCAAATCAATCCCAGAACAACAGCAAAGGACCTTGTGAAGATGCTGGAGGAAACAGGTAGACGAGTATCTATATCCACAGCAAAACGAGTCCTATATTGACATAACCTGAAAGGCTGCTCAGCAAGGAAGAAACCGCTGCTCCAAAACCGCCATAAAAAAGCCAGACTACAGTTTGCAAGTGCACATGGGGACAAAGATCTTACTTTTGGAGAAATGTCCTCTGGTCTGATGAAACAAAAATGAACTGTTTGGCCATATTGACCATCGTTATATTTCTGTGAAGCTTGTGGCAGGCTACCCAAAATATTTGACCCAAGTTAAACAATTTAAAAGGCAATGCTACCAAATACTAACAAAGTGTATGTAAACTTCTGACCCACTGGGATTAATCATACTGAATTATATCGTTCTCTCGACTATTATTCTGACATTTCACATTCTTAAAATAAAGTAGTGATCCGAACTGACCTAAGACAGGGAATGTTTACTACGATTAAATGTCAGGACTTGTGAAAAACTGAGTTTAAATGTATTTTGCTAAGGTGTATGTAAACTTCTGACTTCAAATGTATATATCTATATATATGTCGCATGTCTAGGATTCAATTGAACTAGTCATTGTTCTAGCTGCAACTCATTAAGTTGACCGAGATATGGATAGATAGATTTGTTTTAACACTATTTAATCACACAACCCTCTATGGACACTGGAGAAAGAGTCGCCATTGGCTAGTACATTTTTGTTGTTACTTGCCAGACATTTGACAACATGTATCCTGAATACAGTACTCGTATAGGACTTCACCATTTGAGTAACATCTTAGCTTTTCAAAAATGCACAAATTTCACATTCTATCAATAAATGTCATAAAATTGCATTTATAATAATAATAATAATAATACATGCTGTTGTCACTGTCTGAAATTTCATGTATATTTTTAACACTAAATATTTACAAGGTTGGAACCTAAAATGTATTACATGTTTATATTTAGTTGCATGTTTGTTTATATCCATGATTTGTACGATTTACAATAATTGACATTGAGTTTACATTGGTATGCACTGAATGTTTGACAAGCGCTAAAATGACACTGTCACTTTGGAGTACCGGCAGTTTCACATTAACAAGATAAGCTGCACAGTTGTTTGTTTTTATCTCATCTGTTCAATGTTGGATTAATATGAAAGTTTCTTTTTACGTTTTGATCAACAGCTGACTGTAAACGACAGAAAGGATATTAAAAGAGACTGTGTGGATCTCGTCTTTGGACACATTACATGGAACAAGTCAAAGCAGACTTTTCTCGCATAATGTGTGTATTGACAAATATTTATTGTACAACTTCTCAAATTTAAATCTGCAAGCTCTGGAGTTTTGCAACAGTTTTAACTTCCATCGGACACGTTACACTGGTCTGTAGCCAAGCTGTAAAATGGAGAATGTTGTTAAAAATGTCCGTGGAAGTGCAAGCATCAGAGTTGATGTTGTTAAATGCAATGTAACTGTAGCTCTACCAAAGCGATCGTGACACCGTGGTCCACGACAACTCAGGACCAACTGCACATCTGCACAACTCGATCACTGGCGAGTGAAATCTGAATATTTACTGCACAGTGGAAGAATCTGGGTGTCTAAATTTGTGACTGGTATACTGTAATTTCAGTCCTTGTGGGCTTGAGAGGAGAGTCTCTCTGAAGTCTTTCATTCAGGACATTAATATTGCACGGCTCTATTGTACCCCGACTCTTATGAAAGTTTAAGTGGGGTCCCGCTGACATTAGGGTTGTTTTTCATGAGCTAGACGCCCTCCCCCGCCGCCATTGACAACATGAAAAGTGATGAATGGATGGGAACAGAGGAAAAAGGTTTGGAGTCAGAAACAGTCAGTCTGTTTACATGGTTTAAAAGTTTGATTTTAAGTTGGACTAATACAATAATTAGTCTTATTTAAGGTTATGCTATGTTTCAAAATATAGTCTACATTCAGTGCTTCAGGCAGCGCTGTGTGAGCTAAGCGCGCCCTCTAGTGGCCTAGATGGCATTATCCATTATACCACTATAATACAGAATTTAAAAGGGGGTTTTTGTTTCTTTGGTTAAAACCTTTTATTTTTCCATGATGTGGTTGATATTTCTGTGGAATTGCCAAACATATGCATAGTGTGAATTTGTAATCATATTCAATGCTTATACAAATACAATGTTTGCTCATTTTTAAGGCATAATTCTTAAGTAAAACGGTGATTTCATGACAAAATAAGGTGAAGGACAAAATATTGGTAGCTGTATTGACGCTGACTATCACACCTGGAGTCGCGAGTTCGAATCCAGGGCGTGCTGAGTGACTCCAGTCAGGTCTCCTAAGCAACCAAATTGGCCCGGTTGCTAGGGAGGGTAGAGTCACATGGGGTAACCTCCTCGTGGTCGCTATAATGTGGTTCTCGCTATCGGTGGGGTGTGTGGACTTGCACATGTGTTCTTATTGAAAGGTGGAGAACCACCAACATGTGAAATGGTCAAATGTCAAATTGTAAGATCATTCTTGCCATGAAAATAACTATTGACGCTGACATGGAGAATTCAAAATAAGTCAATCATGATTGACACCTGTCTCGTCCAGTGAGCAACCTGAGAGTGGAAACAATCATGGGAAAGAAGCGATTGATTGGCTGACAGGAGACTCCATTGTAAAGAATTGTTGCCGGCACCTCAGTGGATTCTCATTACAGCACAATGAATCAACCAATCAATAATTCACTTCATATCCGTTTGGGGGAAAATAACATATCCACTTACACACCTTTACAATCGAAGTTGAAGCGGGGTATTTAATAGACCGAAGCTGTAATGAGACTTAAGTGAGACTTGGGTAGCGACTGTTGCGCCTCATTAGCACAATAGATGAATTAGCAGGCTCTATTTTAATCAGAACTGATAAAACACAAGAGCTGAGAAATGCATACACTTGAACTTCTCAAAGTCGCCAAACTGAATGCTTCCAAGCCTTTCAAACGTGCTGCGTCCACAGAGATCCTCTTGTTGTCTTTTTGTAGACATCTTGTCTTTTGGGTATCAACACACAGCATGTGATGTACCCAGACCTACCAAACGCACAAAGATGTTTTTGTCGTTGAGGAATCTGACTTGATTGCAGGCTTTAAACGGAGCACAACATATTGGGAAAATGTAGGCTCTGAAACTGTAGAAGAGGAATTCCCTGGTTATTATCAAACTTGCAGGTTTCAAACGGTTAAATGAATGTTCAGGGGCGTTCCTTAAAATTTTCATGCGGTAGCTGAAGTGAAATCAGAGCGGTCATGAAACGTAAATGACGGGGTAAATAAAAAAATTGACAGAATCTTCATTTTTGGGTGAACTATTTCTTCAAAATGCTTTTGTCTTAATTTTTGGTGCAGAAACGACTATAAAGCCCAAATTATTCTTCAGCCAGATGTGATGGACAGGCGTTTGTGTACAAGGACGCATGATGCAAATTTCATCCTGAGCAGAGTGCTCGAGCACTGAAAGTGTGCGGCCCGCAGAATGTGCATGCACTTTGAATTATTTGCACTAATTAGTGGGTCCACAAGGTGGCAACACTCACATTTGAGCCATTACCGTCACAAAGAAGCGCTAGCAGTATATGTAATCACCGCTGAACATCAGGAGACGCAGGTAGAAACAACAACTTTGGATGTGCGTGTCAAGAGCGCTTGTGTGAGGTCGAGATACTTGAGTCTGAAGTAGAAAAATAGTCCATTATCTCATAGCCGTCGTAGCGCGTATGCTACCAACCTCCTGTGTATGCACTCAGTCAATTGAAGTATACTTTGAAGGCTAGCTATCGACTGTACGAAGATGCTAATCATTCGCTATATGTTTGAATTTCCAAATGTGTCAACTTCTGGATCAACCAATGGTCTAAGTTAGGGGTGGGACTTACTGTTTGTCTGACCACTGAAAGGGGGTTGGGGGTGGGGTGTTGGAAACCTATTCGAAAACAATTATTTTCGGAATTCCGTTTGATGTCTAAACTGTTTATCATTTCATTGTATTCTACAGAAAACCGAGCCATGGGAGCAAGAAAAGACACGTGCTGACATGGAAGAGTACGAGTGGGAAGACAGCCCGTCCCAGAAGAACGTTCTGGAAACCCTCATGCGCATGCGGCCACTCGGAGCGAATGATGAGGTGGAGGGGGGAACCAGAGAGGAGCTACTCGGACAGCCAGCCGTACAGGAGTACAAAAACATGGTGGTCAAGCTGAAGAATGAGGGGGAAACGGAGGACAATCTACAGCGGTACAAAGAGGCTGTGAAAAAGCTTCTTAATATCTGAGGAACGCTGAAGACATGTAATAAACCAGGAGCCCCATTATAATTGTACAATTTCAAATAAAAAATAATGCATTGTGGTTCTATTATGAAGCGATAATGCTGGTTTTCTTTTTCAAATTATTTCTTTTTGGTATGTCATCTAACTAAAAAAATATGAAAATAATACAAATGAAATACATGTAAAGGAAAATAAGGTAACTAGTTAGTGACGGTTGGCCACTTTGCACTCATGTTATTCAATAAAGTCTATCACAAACTTTAGGCTTCTCCATTTAAAGCAATATTTCACCCCAATGAAATTGATTTCAACCATTATGTCATTCCAAGCAGGAAACCGATGGAGTGCGTACTCCAGGTAGGGAAGGAGGTATTGCCCCAAGTGAAGGAGTTCAAGTACCTCGGGGTCTTGTTCACGAGTGAGGGGACAATGGAGCGGGAGGTTGGCGGAGTATCGGGGCAGCGGTGGCGGTATTGCACTCGCTCTATCGCACCGTTGATCACCAAAAGAGAGCTGAGCCGAAGGCAAAGCTCTCGATCTACCGGTCAATTTTTGTTCCTACCCTCACCTATGGTCATGAAGGCTGGGTCATGACCGAAAGAACTAGGTCATGCAGTACAAGCGGCCGAAATGGGTTTCCTCAGAAGGGTGGCGGGCTTCTCCCTTAGAGATAGGGTGAGGAGCTCAGTCATCCGTGAGGAGCTCGGAGTAGAGCCGCTGCTCCTTTGCGTCGAAAGGAGCCAGTTGAGGTGGTTTGGGCATCTGGTAAGGACGCCCCCTGGCCGCCTCCCTAGGGAGGTGTTTCAGGCACGTCCAGCTGGGAGGAGGCCTCGGGGAAGACCCAGGATTAGGTGGAGAGATTACATCCCCACACTGGCCTGGGAACGCCTCGGGATCCCCCAGTCCAGAGCTGGTTAATGTGGCACAGGATAGGGAAGTTTGGGGCCCCCTGCTGGAGCTGCTGGCCCCGCGACCCGACTTCGGATAAGCGGTTGAAGATGGATGGAGGTCATTCCAACCTACAACCCCAATTCCAAAAAAGTTGGGACAATCTGAAAAATGCTAATAAAAACAAAAAATGAGTGATTTGTAAATTAGAATCAACCTTCAACTACTACACATTATATGATGATTGACCCTGTGTCATTTCACATCAGATTATTGCAAAACGCTCCAGAAAGGTTGGGACAGTCGAGAGTTTACCACTGTGAAATATCACCATTTCTTCTAATAACACTTATTAAGCCTTTTGGGCACTGAAGAAACATGTTTGTTAAGTTTAGAAAGTTTAATTTTCCCCCAATCATCCATTATGCAGGTCTTTAGCTGCACCATTGTACGGGGTCTACGTTGCCGTATGGTGCATAATAATGCGCCACGCATTCTCAATTGGAGATGGTTAGGACTGCAGGCAGGCCAATCTTGCACCCGTACTCGCAGCTCACGCAGCCATGCACTTGTATCCGGTGCTGGATGTGGTTTGGTGTTGTCCTGCTGGAAAAGACGGCGCTGGATGGCTGTATATGTTGCTCCAAAATGTATACATATCTGTCTGCATTCATGGTGTTCTCACTTACCCATGCCAGAGGCACTGGCGCACCCCTGGCCCATACAGACACTGGCTTTTGGAGCTGATGCTGATAACAGCTTGGATGGTCCTTTTCCTCTTTGGCACGGAGAACACAACGGTTCCACTGTTCTACTTTCCATCTCAGATGAGAGCGAGCCCAGAGATGTCAGTGGCGCTTCTGGACAGTGATGATGTACGGCTTCTCCTTTACACAGTAAAGTCTTAACTTGCATCTGAGGATGCAGCAGCGAGGGGTGTTCACTAACAGAGGTTTACTAAAGTTATCCCAAGCACATGTTCATGATATCCATCACAGATGAATGATGTTTTTTAAGACAGTGACGTCTGAGGGATCAGAGATCATGTGCACTCAGAAGGGGTTTTCAATCTTGCCCTTTATGCACTTACATATAACTATATTGTGCACTGTGGAGGGAGAAATGGCCAAAATCCTCCAATTTGTCTTTGAGGATCATTGTTCTCAAAGTGCAGGATTATTTGCTGAAGCTTAAAGTCTCAAATGATCCTTGCTCTTGAAAGACTCGGCTAATTTTGGAGGCTCTTTATTTACTATGACACGATTGCATCACCGGTTTAACTTTTCTTGTTTCACATCACCTCGTTATTTTAACTAGTCAAATTGTTATTAATTTCAAATTGCCCTCGTCTCAACTTTTTGGAGCGTGTTGCAATCATCTGATTTTAAATTACTGTACAATAAAACACACACAAGGTAAAACATCATATTATATGTATTTGTGGTGCTTTCAATAGAGCAAATGTTGAATATAACTTACAAATCACTCCTTTTGTTTTACTAGCATTTGTTATACTGTCCCAACTTTTTCAAAATGCTATTTTGAGAGATAACTATGAGAAACTTTAACTAGTGCTGTGTCATTTAAAAGTCTTTTAGAAATGCTTTACAGCCAATAGTTACATGAATGCTACACATTCTCCAGAAAATGTAAAAATGCTTCTCTCAAACTGGCTAGAATTTAGTTTTGATGCTATTTTTGCAAAAACTGCACGACTTGGTCATTTTTCTGTGTGTAACCTGAAATAAAATCCTGCATGCTCCCTGATATCTGATGTCAAGTAGTGGCAAACATTTTCATTTTGGGGTTAACCGTACCCTTAGATATCAGACTGTGTGTTGTTTATATAAACCGGGTCACTTCATCCCTCATATATTGAACATAAAACTCACACCAGCTCAAACACACCCTCAAATGTGCATCAAAAGGACGCTTTGAGTAAACGTCAGGTAAAAAAATCCCCCACCACTCCATTAGTTCCTTAAGCTGTCACTTGTGGGAAAGGAGAAACCAAACACCTCAGCAAGAGCTTCCGGCCCTTTCCAGATGGATGTTAAAAGTGGCAACAGCAGCCGTGCGCATCTGAAAGCACTTAGCTGCAAACTGCATGTTAAGAACAAACCCGAGTCTTGCTTGAAAGCCACCGTCAAACTGCCTAGAATGAACGTCAGGTGGTCTCGATTGGGTTGGTTTATTTTTAGCTCACTTGCACCTGAATATCAGAGCTTTCCGGGTCGTCTAGATGAAATGTGGGCAATATGAGAAACCCGATGGCACTGTTAAGGTGTTAGAAGTATGGTTCACCCAAAAATGAAACTATGGAACACAAAAGGAGAAGTTTAGCAGAACATCCAAGCAGCTCTTTTTCATATTATGAAAGTGCAAACTTAAAAGTAATCACACAGGACAGCACATGTACATCACCCATCACTCGTGTACTTGATGTGTGTTTACATCTGGAAGACATATTGTTTAGGTTGTTTGCTCATCTGCAATATGTCTATAAGACGTTTCCTCTCGGATGTCAATATGTCCAGCAGATGTCTTTAAGACGTTTATGATTTAGGATGTAAATCGGATCTTTTTAAGATGTTTAGAAGTGCTATCTGGGTGGTTTGAGCTGGTTTATCAGCAAGGAAATGCATCTTTTCAGCCCATTGACAATTTTATTTTTTCTTCTTGTGTTAAACCTCCCTAAATTGTGTTTATATATATATATATATTTTAATTATTATTATTATTATTATTATTTTAATTAAAACAAGAAAAGATTTATTTTTTTAAGGCAGTTTAGATATTTTCACCAGAAAACAAGACAAAAAAAATACTGATTAAGAAAATGATTTTGTGCAGTGCGCACGACTGTGTTAACAAACACAAACACTTTTGGCTGAAATGAGATTAAATAATGAAAACGACTTTCTCATGCATTGTCCTTCTATTACAGTTCCATTATGCAGAAATGAAAACATTCAGATTTCCTATTCCAGAAGATTCCAGGTGTGAAGACTTTTCTGTTTGTGCCTCAGAACAGTAGTACAAGAAAGTCTTTTGCAGCCATGTCCCCTGCAACCCTTGCAGAACCACAGGAAGGTCAGGCTGAGGCCAGTAGGGGGCGCTCTGGCATTGGATGGATGGCATCTGTAGTGGTAAAGTCAGGCGTTGACCTGCCATAGGGGTCTGAGTGTCAGTCTTTGACTAGTCTGTAGATATGATGTTGAGCTCCATGCTCGCTGGTTGAGACTTCAAATACGTAAGCGATGCATAGCAGGGTTTCTAGAGTGTCTCTGTTGGTTACCACCTAAAATAGAGAATGAGTGAGAGTGAAGCCGACATGAAATGACTTTGCGATTCATTTTACCTCCATAATGTGGCATTTCTAGGATATTTAATAGGAAACAAAATGTAGGACTGAATAAATATGCACATGTGAATCATGCACAGTAAGACCAGAAATGCGTTTATGAAGGATGCGTATATAAAGTGATTTATGGTAAACGCATGATGTTTGCTTCTGTTTTGTTTATGTGCGTCATTCACAGTTTATCGGTCTTCATGGACTCAATTGGACCATTGACAGTCCGGTTCTTTCCGAGTTCCTCTCTTGTGTCGGGAGAGAGTGTTCATTGTCTTGGGGTCTCTGTGTGAGGGTGGCATCCCATACAGTGGACAGTAGTGTTCGGGAACTGTTGTCAGGGACACACTGTTGCCGTGACTACAGCTTTATTGTAATTTCCTCAACAGTCTAGAGTCGGTAATGATTGCTGACTTGAGGAGTCAAACACTACACGTTAAAGAAAAATGTAATAGTTCACCCAAAAATTTTAATTTCTCTCATTATTTATCTAATGAGTCACCCTCATGCCGTCCCAGATGTGACTTTTTCGATCTTCTGCAGAAGACTAATTAAGATTTTTAGAAGAATATTTCAGCTCTGTAGGTCCATACAATGCAAGTGAATGGTGACTAGAACTTTGAAGCTCCAAAAAGCACATAAATGCAGCATATAAAACCTCCATGTCTTCAGAAGTGATATGATAGGTGTGGGTGAGAAACAGATCCACATTTAAGTCCTTTTATACTATAAATCTCCACTTTCACTTTTACATTTTTCTTCTTTTGTTTTAGACGATTTACCACCTACCAGTAACCAAAATATTGATCTGTTTCTCAGCCACACCTATCATAGGACTTCTGAAGACATGGATTAAACCACTGGAGTCGTATGGATGACTTTTATGCTGCCTTTATGTGCTTTTTGTAGCTTCAAAGTTCTGGTCACCATTCACTTGCATTGTATGGACCTTCAGAGCTGAGATATTCCAAAAATGTTAATTTCTCTCATTATTTACTCACCCTCATGCTGTCCCAGATGTGTCTGACTTTCTTTCTTCAACAGAACACAAATGAAGATTTTTAGAAGAATATCTCAGCTCTGAAGGTCCATACAATGCAAGTGAATGGTGACCAGAACTTTGAAGCTACAAAAAGCTCATAAAGGCAGCATAAAAGTCATCCATACGACTCCACAGGTTTAAGCCATGTCTTCAGAAGTCCTATGATGGGTGTGGCTGAGAAACAGATCATTATTTTGGTAATTTTTTTATATAAATTCTCCTTTGGTGGTAAATCGTCTAAAACAAAAGAAGAAAAATTTAAACGTGAAAGTGGAGATTTATAGTATAAAAGGACTTAAATATTGATCTGTTTCTTACCCACACCTATCATATCACTTCTGAAGACATGGAGGTTTTGTATGCTGCATTTATGTGCTTTTTGGAGCTTCAAAGTTCTAGTCACCATTCACTTGCATTGTATGGACCTACAGAGCTGAAATATTCTTCTAAAAATCTTAATTTGTCTTCTGCAGAAGATCGAAAAAGTCACACATCTGAGATGGCATGAGGGTGAATAAATGATGAGATCATTTTTATTTTTGGGTGCACTGTCCCTTTAAACTGAATACATCACAATGAGGTGAAATATATGCAAATATATGAGTATTCAATACATTGCCCGGCCTAAGTAGCAACTTTGGTATTTTGTCAGACACTATGGCTGCCGTGGTACACACATTTACCTGGAGAATCGTGAAGTTTTCAAGTACACTGTTCATCATGTATTTCTCTGGTAGATGTTTAAGTTTGTGGATGAAGTTGATCATGTATTCACACAGCGGCGATCGATGAATCCGAAACACGTATCTCCCGTTCTCAAAACGTGCGTACTCCGTCTACGCAAACAAAACATCATCAAACTAAACATAAGTCAGACACACAAGCCATGTAATAGATTTATGATGGCATAATATTATGATATATTTGCATATGAACTGAACGTGGAGGGATATCAGGGCGCTAATGTCATTTGATACGGCATTGTACAACAATTCGATGGTCTTGCGTTGCCCGTAAGATGTTTTTGGCATTAATAAATTGTGACATTACACAGTTGATTTGTGTGTATAGTGCATCATCTCATCTTACCTCCACCTTCTCCACCACCTGTTTCCCGAACGAGCAGACTTTTGTAGAAGATGTGATGATCATGTTCTCCGTGCTCTCGTACTGACTCGATACGCCGTAGAAGAAGCTGCTGTCGTCCTGGAGGTTAACACTGAGATCCGCCTGCAAAACAAAATATAATGTGTCATTCATATCCTGGGTGCTTCCACAGTTTTTAAATGATAATGTTATTTATTGAAGCAAAAATAAATGTGTGAAAAAGTATTTGCCCCCTTAGTTACTAAATCCCCAAATCTCTGAAACTGCATTCATAATGAGGCTCAGCTGGACTAGACACGCCCACGCCTGATTACTGCCAATCAAACCAACACCTAAATATGACTTTTTCAGCAGCATTTTATTTAAAAAATATATTTCTTTATTATTATTTCAATTGTGTTCAGAATTGTAATATTTGTACACTTTGAAGCGGATTGAAAAGTTATTAATGATTCCATTCTAGGGGTCAATATTATTGTCACCTTTGCGTGACTGTTTAATATAAAGTTAAAAGGGATCCAAAGGCCTCATAAATTGTGTTTTTGGCTTTTTATCTCTGTGAGTGTGTGTGTGTGTGTGCACGTGTGTGAGTGTGTGTGTGTGAGTGTGTGTGTGTGCGTGTGTGTGAGTATGCGTGCCTGTGTGAATGTGTGTGTGTGCGCATGTGTGTGAGTGCGCGTGAGTGTGTGTGTGTGTGCGTGCATGTTTGAGTGTGTGTGAGTGTGCGTGCCTGTGTGTGAGTGTGTGAGTGCGCGTGAGTGTGCGTGTGTGTGCGCGTGTGTGCGCGTGTGTGAGTATGCGTGCCTGTGTGAATGTGTGTGTGTGCGCATGTGTGTGAGTGCGCGTGAGTGTGTGTGTGCGTGTGTGTGTGTGTGTGTGCGTGCATGTTTGAGTGTGTGTGAGTGTGCGTGCCTGTGTGTGAGTGTGTGTGTGCGCGTGTGTGTGAGTGCGCGTGAGTGTGCGTGTGTGTGAGTGTGTGTGTGTGTGTGTGTGTGTGTGTGTGCATGTTTGAGTGTGTGTGAGTGTGTGTGCCTGTGTGAATGTGTGTGTGTGAGCAAGTGTGTGAGTGCCTGTGTGTGAGTCTATGTGTGTGTGTGTGAGTGCGCGTGAGTGTGTGTGTGTGTGTGTGTGCGTGCATGTTTGAGTGTGTGTGAGTATGAAAATATGTAAATACGAGTGTTGTTTAAATCTCCATCAAAGCAAGTGATCTATTTTTTGAAATGTGTAATCAAATAACATAATATCAACATGAAAACTGCACGTTCTGAATATTTCGGAGTCTTGATCACGGGCGATATCCAGGTAACCTCAAATCACGAGATTCATCCGCACAGAAGAGCCGTGCCGAATCACAACTCGCATAAAGTGTTTTTCCACAAGTTGCAATTCTACATTTCAACCACAGGTGTCGCTAGAGAGCACAAAGCTCAGAAGTGCAGCTTTAAACAAAAATAATACATACTGCCGCCCTTTTATTCAAATACTTAATTAATTTACTAGAGAATTTAATAAAAAAAAAAACAGAGAAAATTCATTACACATTTACAATTTAAAGGGCATTTATGTTAGTTTTGTTGGCACAAGCCCACCTTCATTTCTGTCCCTGTATTTTGCTTCTGTTGTGACAAGAAGAAAGCTTAATCTCAGGACATTCTCATAACGTCCCATTAAAAGCCCACTACCATCTCTCTCCACCCTAAACCCCACCTCTGTCCCCCTTCTCTTTTGTATGCCTTCATCTGTCTTCATTTCTCGTCTGCTTCCCTCTCACTCTCTGCGAGGGAATTCATCCAATTACAATCAACTACCCGCAACGCTCCAAATCGCATTACCTCGTCCGGCTGCCTGTGTAACAATTTAGCTCGAATCTGATCCCGAGCACACTTCAAAAGCGTGGGCCGATCAGTTAGGACAGGGCCGCGAGGCGCGGTGTGAAATGTAATCTAGAATGCCATAGCTCTTGAGAACACCTCGCCGGGCCTGTCAACGTCACCATGACAACCTGTGCCCGAGGACGGCCAAGTCACGACCTGTACCTCTGAGCGGAGGAAACGGTGGCCTCCTGATGCTGATGCTGTTTTATATAGCGACATTCATAATGGGTTTAAGATATCGAATCTCTCTTCACGAGCGCCTGTATGGTCTTGGGCTCTGATCAAGATTTCAAAAATGTCGCTACAACACCGAAAACGAATATGCTATTAACAACACTTTTATACTTAAAAAGTAAATATGTTAATAAATGATTATAAATATTAATAAATGATATTAAAACAATGGCATGTAGCCATCAAATACATCCGCAAAATATAATTTTATTACTTAAAATGTATTCCATTACAGGATACAAGCTGTAAAATGTAATTTGTAACATACTCCATTAGATTACTCAAGGTCAGTAAAGTAATCTATATACTTTGGATTACTTCTTTACTTTCTCCCCAATTTGGAATGCCCAATTCCCAATGCGCTCTAAGTCCCCGTGGTGGCGTAGTGACTCTCATAGCGAATCTCAGTTGCCTCCGCGTCTGAGACCATCAATCCGCGCATCTTATCGTGTGGCTTGTTGAGCGCGTTACCGTGGAGACCTAGCATGTGTGGAGGCTTCACGCTATTCTCCACGGCATCCATGCACAACTCGCCACCGAGAGCGAGAACCACATTATAGCAACCACGAGGAAGTTACCCCATGTGACACTACCCTCCCTAGCAACCGGGCCAATTTGGTTGCTATGGAGACCTGACTGGAGTCACTCAGCACGCCCTGGATTCAAACTGCAGGGGTGATAGTCAACGTCTTTACTCGCTGAGCTACCCAGGCCCCTATTTTAAGGATTTTTAGATATTTTTATAAAAATACAAAAATTATTATCAAGAATACGATGTTTGCCCTATTATCAAAGGTCTTACTAGAAAAAAGAAATTATGATCTAACGTGAATTTTCTTGATAATAAATATGCTCGTGCGTGGCAACATGTGCATGTAAAATGGCTAGAAATAGCATTTTAGCTTAGCATAAAGCTAACAATTTACACAAGGTTTATTTCTATTTCTTCAAACGTACTTCTCTGTCTGCTCGTATGAATGTAACACATATAAGAAAGTGTTTCACCGCTGTTCAAATGCACTTTGGATCATTTATATGTATAAATGTTTTCCATCTGAAAGGACGAAATATTAAATGAAACAAATGACAATAGAATGCAAAATAATCCCTTCAGTAATCAAACTACTTTTTGAATGTAACTGTATTCTAATTACCAATGATTTAAATTGTAACGGTCATGGAATACAGTTACTTACATTTTGTATTTTAAATACGTAATCCTGTTACCATGCCAACCCTGTATATGTATATATATATAAAGACCCTAAAAAAGGAAATCATTATTTGAGAAGCAGAATGACACATAAGTATACATTTATTTTTTTTGGGAGAAATCTGGCAAAATTTGGTGTGGCCTATGCTTAAAACAAGAACAAACTATTTTCCAAAGGCATAAGAAAAATAAACTGGTTTTCCCTATAAAACAAGATTTTTATTTCTTGTTTTAAGCATAAATGTTACATTCAATTTCTTACATTTCTCTGAAAATAAGACAAAATATCATAATTTTGCTTCTCAAGTAAATGTATCTGGTTTTAAGAATGTTTAGATATTTTTACTGGTAAACAAGACAATTATTTTTTGCAGTGTATATCAAATTTTCGAGTAATCTCGTATACGGTAAAGGGTTATAAAGAACATGCAAATAAATTAAAAGCTATTTTTCCATTAATATTGTCGATTGATGAATATGCTACAACATAAAATGCTGTGGTAGGACAATTGCTGCATTGAAATGTCAAAGGGCAAATGCACAGATCCAGAATTACAAATCTGTTTTTGTTTATCTGATTGATTTTTTTGGTTAAAAATTAGATTTTTTTTTCAATGTCAACCAAAGACAGACGATGGGAGTGTTCGGGAAACCATTATTATTGTGATTCCGTTTGTCGATGCTAGTGGTGCATAAAGGTGCTTATATTAAAAACTCGCCAAGATGGATATTTTGATGAACAGCTGCATTTGGCCATTCTTGCACACAGCTGCATTACCGCAAGGCGATCGCGCTCTTCACCGAGCGGGCACGCAAATACTCGTGAGCATCTGAAAACAGCTGCCGATCATACAGGCACTACCAATACTCTAGAAAGACTCGTCAGGTTACTGTTAGTATGGTACCGAAGTACCAGCACTTTTGACATTCCTTGCGTCTGCCGAGGACACGTGTGATCTAATGTCAAACGACCCAAAAATTGTAACCAAAAAATTCTATTTTGTACCATAATAGGACTGTACAAGCCCGCCACAATCTCGCTAACTCAATAAGGCAACAAACAAGGACTTGAACAATACTTAAGTAGCTCTCTCTCACTCTCTGGAGGGTGGCAGATCTATCAATAGATATCACGTGTGGTTTAGGGGGTGTAACAGCACTAGGGACAGGTGCTCAAGCTCGGATTTCTCCAATGAAAGAGCAGACCCAGTCAGTATTCCTAATAACACCAACAGAGTTTCATGCATTGTGTCATTTCTCTGCAAGCCAGTGCTTAAAACAGAATTAAGCAAATTTGCAAATTAATTTAAACTTTGCATGTTGTTATATTTTGAAGTGTTCATTTAACAGGTCTGAGAGTGGATTTTGCACATATCGATAACTAAGGTGGCGGAGGACGAATCTCGGTTGCCTCCGAGTCTGAGAGAGTCAGTCCGCGCATCTTATCACGTGGCTTGTTGACTGCGTTACCATGGAGACGTAGCACGTGTGGAGGCTTCATGCTATTATTCGCGATCCACGCATAACTCACCACACGCCCCACAGAGAGCGAGAACCACAATACAGCGACCACGAGGAGGTTACGCCATGTGACTCTACCCTCCCTAGCAACCGGGCCAATTTGGTTGCTTAGGAGACCTGGCTGGAGTCACTCAGGAAACGTGGGCCTTTTAACTGTATACAAGCCCAAAACACAACGGGGACTCTTATTTTGAAGGGGACTTGAGGACTTGGCTACATTACAAAGCTCAATTTTTAAGAATGAACCAAATTAAGCTTTTTATATCCTACATTCACCAGATTAAGGGTCTCTCTCTCTCTCTCTCTCTCTCTCTCTCTCTCTCTATATATATATATATATATGTATATATAAAATTAAAAACTATAGAGAAATATCAGCATTGATTTTGCATATAACTGATAGTCCAAGAAGCAACTATCGGCACCGATTAATCAGTAAAACCGATATATCGTCTACCTTTAGTTAATTTGTCGAATCCAAATGAACATGAAGTCAAAAGCAATACATTGAAAGATTGAAGTACCTACAAAATTAAAAAACGCTCGCCAAAACTTTATGCTGAGCCACATTAAACAGAAAAAGTCACACTAGCTAAATACGTACAAGCTACGTACATCTATAACTAGCTAACATGGCACAACAATGACCAGCTAACATTTGCCTCAGCATTTAAGGAAAAATGGTCTAAACAAAGAGATTTGTTCATGGTTTGAGACACATTTGTGAGGCTCTTACCCAGAACTTTACAAGAAAGAAAGCGTTCGCTGGTCCCTTCTCGAACAGCTCCTTCAGCCCTCCTTTCTTCTCTGGGAATTTGTCGAAAATTTGACGTATGTCCACGGCCTCCAAGTACGGATCACTGTACGTAGGGTTGGACTGGCCAATGTGTACAAACAGATGCTTGTTGACCTGCAAGACAAAAGTTTGAAAATTTACTCAAGTACGAGAAGGTTTGGTCTGTGTAATCAACAGCATCTTAACTAGGGATGCACAGATAGCACTTTTTCTCTTCCGATTCCGATATCGGAAATCTCAGTATCGGCCGATACCGATACTGAGTTTGTGTCAACAGAGCAGCACCATTCACTTAACGCGCTGTGCATACTATATATTTACTTATTAAACAGCCTTTTGTGATTCACAGAGCGATCGCACGTCTTCAAGTGGCTTTGAATAACATACACGAGTCATATGAACTACTTTAATGGTGTTTTTGTGGTCCTTTTATGTCATTTTTGTAGCTTGACAGTAACGAACATGACTAACACAGTATCGGATTTGGATCGGTCTCGTCGGGCTTCCAATTGATACTAATCCAGGTGCATCCCTAATCTTAACTAGAGGTCGACCGATAGTGGATTTTACGGACACCAAAAACTGAGGTGGTGATAATGGTCGATAACCGATAACCGAAGTCTTTCCATACGGAGGAATAAAAACAGAAACTAATGGCAACTATCAGCACAGATATTTGCAGATAACTGATAGTTCCAATAAGCAACTATCGGCACAGATATTTGCAGATAATTGATAGTTCCAATAAGCAACTATCGGCACAGATTTTTGCAGATAACTGATCGTTCCAATAAACAACTATCGGCACAGATATTTGCAGATAATTGATAGTAATATTAAGCAACTATCGGCACAGATATTTGCAGATAATTGATAGTAATATTAAGCAACTATCGGCACAGATTTTTGCAGATAACTGATCGTTCCAATAAGCAACTATCGGCACAGATTTTTTGCAGATAACTGATAGTTCCAATAAGAAAAAATCGGCACAGATTTTTTGCAGATAACTGATCGTTCCAATAAGAAAATATCGGCACAGATATTTGCAGATAACTGATCGTTCCAATAAGAAAATATCGGCACAGATATTTGCAGATAACGGATCGTTCCAATAAGAAAATATCGGCACAGATATTTGCAGATAACTGATAGTTCCAATAAGCAACTATCGGCACAGATTTTTGCAGATAAATGATAGTTCCAATAAGCAACTATCGGCACAGATATTTGTAGATAATTGATAGTACCAATAAGCAACTATCGGCACAGATTTTTGCAGATAAATGATAGTTCCAATAAGCAACTATCGGCACAGATTTTTTGCAGATAACTGATAGTTCCAATAAGCAACTATCGGCACAGATATTTGTAGATAATTGATAGTACCAATAAGCAACTATCGGCACAGATTTTTGCAGATAAATAATAGTTCCAATAAGCAACTATCGGCACAGATTTTTGCAGACAAATGATAGTTCCAATAAGAAAATATCTGCACAGATTTTTTGCAGATAACTGATCGTTCCAATAAGCAACTATCGGCACAGATTTTTGTATATAACTGATAGTTCCAATAAGCAACTATCGGCACAGATATTTGCAGATAATTGATAGTTCCAATAAGAAAATATCGGCACAGATATTTGCAGATAACAGATCATTCCAATAACAAACTATCGGCACAGATATTTGCAGATAACTGATCGTTCCAATAAGCAAATATCAGCACAGATATTTGCAGATAATTGATAGTTCCAATAAGAAAATATCGGCACAGATATTTGCAGATAACAGATCATTCCAATAACAAACTATCGGCACAGATATTTGCAGATAACTGATCGTTCCAATAAGCAAATATCAGCACAGATTAATTGGTAAAACCGATATATCGGTCTACCTCTAATCTTAACCGTAATGGACATACAGTTTCGGGATCCTGAGGTTGCTCTAGAAAAGCGGAAAACTCCAACATGCGCAGTTTAGAGCTGGCGATACTTCGACCCTGCCAGGGTGGAGCATTTGAGGTCATTCCTGTAGCGCTCTCGTAACCTAAAAAAGAGAAGATAAACCATTGAGCAAAGCACAGAAAAAGACACAAAATTGGGCAAGAAACTGTCATTATAGACCCTATTATTCGAAAAAATTAAATGTTTAAAAACATTGCTTTTTTATAGTATAAACCTGTTATAGATGGTGGGCCGGTGGCTTGCATAATGAAGTTCAGTTGGGAAAAAGGCTTGATGCTGTTTGGAAAAGAGAATCAAATGTAACTTCAACCTTCGATCATGTTTCAACAAGTTTCAAAAGAACAAGAATTGCTGACAAACTAAAGAAACTTATCTTGCTACCTTAAAATACACACACACACACACACACACACACACACACACACACACACTCTCATGACCTACATTAGTTTTGTAGACACAAAGAAATTGTTTCTACGCATAGGGGTGGGGGTCTATGGCGGGACACTGCCCCCCTAGATTTGCCTTGAGATTCGCTAGCCATCTTGTTAGAAAAAGTTGTGTGTATATTCTGGATCAGGTTTGTCATGTTTGGCTTCTGTTTAACCTCTCTAACCCCAAAACATACTTTAAACTGGTCCAAACATGCAATGTTTGCTAAGATGACCAAACCAAATGCTTCAATTTTAAAGCTCAAATATAGACACACACAGACTTACTCTTCAGGACCTGCAGTTTGTCCTGCATGAGTTCCGTGCCAGAACTGCACAAACAAAGACATCAAATAGAATATTTAGGTTCATTCGAAAACAGTGACACATGGAAAGCTCAAAGATCTCTCAGAAGTGATCATAAGGATTCAGACTGGTGTAATTGGGTGCACTCACCCCACCAGCTGTCGGGTAGGCCGCCCGTGAGAGCCCCTGCAGAGCCATCTTGTTCTGAAAGGCTGTGGCGGAGATGATCTGGGCCGATGACATAGTGGACATACTCTGCAGGGCTCTGTCTTTAACCGTCTGGTCCTTTTAGAACACAATTAGATGTGGCACATAAATTAAAAGTAGTTTGCAAAATGGGGAGAAAAATCAGCTTTTATTGTACTGTATAGTATGTGTTGTACTGTGTTGTGCAGTGCATGCATATTTAAATTGAAAGTATTTTTCCTGTAATGAGAATTAGTGCTATCAGCGTAAACATGCTAACGTGCTAATACTCGTGATTCATTTGAAATGTATAACGCGTGCGTTTTTTCTTAATAGCGATTAAGGCATGTACCGATTTGACATTAGATGCTGAACATTGATTACTGTAGATTAATTTAGAGTCAAAAGGACATTCCCATTTATATAGCCAAGACTAAACACATGTGTTTGTGTGGTGGGGGTACGGACACTGAATAAGATTTATGACTCTGGCAGCGTTTTAGTGGTGTTGACAAGTCGACTCCTTCACCTAGAGGTCAAATGAAGAACTGGGCGCTCTGACATTATGAAACAGGAGACCATGTTTGGAAAACAACAAGTGTGGAGGCCCCGATTCCCAAAATCATGTGACTGCTACACTCCAAACCATGTTTACTAAGACTGGGATTAGCTGATGAAATAAGCAATTCAAGCACAGTTTGGGAATTGCAAATGTGTGACTGTGATCTGTCGGATGTGAATTGTTACTACACTGCAAAAAATCATTTTCATAATTAGTATTTTTATCTTGTTTTTCTGTAAAAATATCGAAACATTCTGAACACGCTGTAAATTTACTTGACAAGCAAAATTGCATAAGATAGTTTTCAGAGAAATCTGATAAAATGTGTTAAACTTTCAAGAAAAAAATCTGCTAATGGGGTAAGAAAAATAAACGTGTTTTCCTTTAAAATACCTTTTTTTACACCATTTGCGAATAGATTTTTTTCTTGTTTTAAGCATGAAAACAATTTGTGATGATAAATCCTCTTATGCAATTTTGCTTGTTAAGTAAGTTTATCTTGTCTCATAATTTAAAGAATTTATGCTACCTTTAAAAAGTAGTTATCAACGCTACATGCAAGGTGCATAACTGTCAATGTTCAACAGCATTTGAAGATACGTTTACATTAAATGCAACTAATAAAACTAGAAAACACCTTCATCGACAGGGCTGGACTGGGAAGAGAAATCGGCCCGGGATTTTACATAGAAACAGGCCCAAAGGTTGTTGAGCGCTGTCCTTTTCTGCATATCGTTGCTTCCTTCGGCATATCGTGGCACTGTTTTGTGGCCCGTTCTGCATAACATGGCGTCTCATTATAGCTTAGTCCCGGTATCCCTCTTGAGGGCTAATTAGCCTGATTAGGGGCCGGGTGTGAGGAATCACTACCCGGCCCCGCCCTCCGCCCTGTCACATTCCTCCCTCGTTCTCTCAGGTCAGGGAGCCCCTGGCATGACGTACACCCTCCCTCCCCCTTTCTGTGGGAAGGGGCGTGTCTTCCGCCCCGTCTACCAGCAGGTCATCCCCATCTACCTGAATGAAGGAGGGAACAAGGGGAGGGAAACAAAAAAGAAAGTGTGGCACCTAGACTCCGTAACAGCCAACAGTCCGTAGACCAATTAACAAAACGTTTAAAAAAAAGAGAGGGAAAGGCCAACACAGAGGTCCTCGGCCACTCCTCCACCCTCTAATGGACGACAGCCGCGCCTCCCCGGGCAGATCGGAGGCAGTCCTCCGGCCCCTGGTAGACGGAACGCCCCACCACGTTTTTTGGTGGACGGTAGGGGTCTCCCCCACTCCTGGCAGCGGTAACGTCTTCAGGCGGTTGGTTGGGAGCCCCTCCTCCCTTCGTGGTTGGCGGCCATTCCTCCGTCCTTCAGCGGATGGCCGCGGCTGCTCCTTTGGGGTGGATGGTAGCAGCGAGAACTCTACTATGGCACGTCCCTCCTCCTTCCCTGGTTTCGGCACCAGTGTAAACAGATTAAAGGGAAAAGAGGAGGTGAGAACCGGCTTGACGATATAAATAATAGTTTAATATAAAACTCAACCAAAAAGACAAACACACACAGGTGTCGGACAGCTGTCCGTAAATCTCTCTCTCCCGCACTGCCATATTCGGTCAACCCTTATCCCTCTCAGAGGCTTGATTAGCCTAATTAGGCTCCACCCTGCCACTGTATTTTTGTCTTGTTTTCCAGTGCAACAAATAAGTAACACAAAATGACAATTAAATCACATTTCTGGCCTTTCAAAAATATTGAGTGACCTTCAGTTTCCCTGAAGCAGCAACCACAGCCTGCCAAACGTTGTTCAAAGAGGTGTACTGTCTTCCTTCACGATTGAGAAGGGCCCACGCGTACTCAGGAGAGGAAGGGGGCCAAGTCATTATTTGGGCATTTTTGAGGCCCATGCTGGCTAGCCAAGCAGTGGAGTACTTGGATGCATGTGATGGAGCATTGTCCCGCATAAAGATCACAGCCTTCTTGAATGCTGAGGACTTCTTCCTGTACCACTGTTTGACGAAAATACTTTCCAGAAACTGGCAGTAGGTATAAGAGTTGAGTTTCAGTCCATCTTCAACTTGAAAAGGTCCAACTACCTCATCCTTAATGATAGCATCCCATACCAGTACCCCTCCTCCACCTTGCTGGCACCAGACTCGAACTGGTGCCCATTAGTGGTCCAGCCATGGGCCCGTCCATCTGGTCCATCAAGAGTCGCTCTCATTTCATCTGTCCATAAAACCTTCATGTATTTCTTTGCCTAATCTTGACTCTTCAACTTGTGAATATATTCAGTGGCGGTCGTGTTTCAGACTTCTTGGCATTGCCCATGCCTCTGAGCACTTGGCACCTTGTACTTCTGGACACTCCAGGTAGGTTGCAGTTCTGGAATATTGTGGCACCGGAGGATAATGGGTTCCTGGTAGCTTCATGTTTAAAAAACACATCTTGTTTTTGTAGTGAAGCATCACTACTTTCAGTTAGTAACTCCCCATATTTGCATAGGTCTGATTTCGATAAAACCTTTACGAAACTACCAAAAAGTTGCATCATGTAACCGCTGATGGAGAGGTCACATTCGCATCTAGCTTAAACAACTGTTGTGTCCTTGAATCATGACCGGCCCGGTGCATTCTTCAACCCTGAACGGGCAAACCCTGCTGGCATAACTGAAATATGGCCATGTGTGTGTCCGTCGCAGTTCTCAGTTACAGAAACGTATTTAAAATCGCTGTCAATCTTAGCCGTGTGACCAGTACCACGCTCAGACAGCTGCGCCAAAATGGCTGTCGGCCAACAAGTAAGCTATGCCGTATGATGAAAGACAAGTGTGCGCAAGGAGAGGGCTCGATATTAGAGAAGCCCGAGATTTTACACCAAGAGGTCAGACGTTTATTGAAAACGAGTAACATGCTGTGATTAATACTGCGTATAACAATGCTAGCAACTGTGCCTAGGCTCTACAGTTAGAGATAAATAAATTGTCCACAAATTAAATCTTGATTTGTAGCATGAACAAATATTTTGGCTAACTCCATAAGATGTGTTAATGGTGTAAATTTGTGAACAGGTGACCAGCATTAGCAGAGTAGCTACCTTGAGTTTCACCTGAATTTCACGAGCTTTCCGTCGCGCTAACACCTGAATGTGACTGGACACCTGCGGAAAACACAAAATGAAATGTAATGTTTTATTTAAATGTTTATATTAAGCCATACATACCATGACCCTTTGATTTATACAACATCCATATTCATATTCCAAGATATTTACATGGCACTCTAGTACCTAAAAGTACAAAAATAAATGTTTTGGGTTTAATACGTTTAGTTCAATCTACGGCATAATGTTGATTACCACAAAAAAATGTTTTCTTAAAATAAAAAACTAAAAGATTCTGGTTACAGTGAGGCACTTACAATGGAAGTCAATGGGGCCAGACCATACACATTTAAATACACTGTTTCAAAAGTATAGACACAAGACGTAAACATTATACAAGTTAACATGATTTTAGAGTCACAGAATCGTGTGAGGTTATATCCAGTTTGTTGCCATTGACGACGTAACTCTGTAAGCACTCTAATCGAGTTTTAGTTTTTTTTTCTCCCCAATTTGGCATGCCCAATTCTCAATACGCTCTAAGTCCACACGGTGGCGAAGTGACTCAATCCGGGTGGCGGAGGACGAATCTCAGTTGCCTTCGCGTCTGAGACCATCAATCCGTGCATCTTATCACGTGGCTTGTTGAGCGTGTTACCATGGAGACGTAGTGCTCATGGAGGCCCGCGCTATTCTCCGCTGCATCTCACCACGCGCCCCACCGAGAGTGCGCCGCATTATAGTGACCACGAGGAGGTTACCCCATGTGACTCTACCCTCCCGAGCAACCGGCCCAATTTGGTTGCTTAAGTCTGAGTGACATCATACGATATCGAGGACTGGCTGGAGAGCTATCGAATTCCAAATCCCCACCGCGACAGCTTATGATGTTCCCCTGATCGTAATGGCCGGCCGGGAAGGGAAGCAGTTGCGTCCGAGACGTCAATCCGCGCATCTTATCACGTGGCTTGTTGAGCGTGTTACCATGGAGACGTAGCACTCGTGGAGGCCCATGCTATTCTCCGCAGCATCCACGCACAACTCACCACACGCCCCACCGAGAGCGAACCACATTATACCCATCACGAGGAGGTTACCCCATGTGACTCAACCCTCCCTAGCAACCAGGCCAATTTGGTTGCTTAGGAGACCTGACTGGAGTCACTCAGCATGCCCTAAGATTTGAACTTGTGACCTCCAGTGGTGATAGTAAGTGTCTTTACTCGCTGAGCTACCCAGGCCCCCTTAATACATGAGTTTTAACAGAAGAATTAATGTAAGTTATTTTATAAAATTATAAACTTCACAATTTTGCTTTTAAACCCTCAAAAATATTTGGCCCCATTGACTTCCATTGTAAGCGCCTCACTGGAACCTCCATTTTTTTCTTTTTTTAAAGAATAGGAGAGACGGGTCAAAATACATTTTTGTGGTAATCAACGTTATGCTACAAATGCTGCCATCTCTTCGCTCTTCTTGCGAGATGTTTCTAGTTTATCGAAATACTAACATTTTGGCCTCGGGGGCACGAGTTCACCTCGGTTCTCTCCGAGGGCTTAAGACTCAGTATGTGACAAAGTCTGAGTGACATCATATGATATCGAGGACTGGCTGGAGAGCTATCGAATTCCAAATCCCCACCCCGACAGCTTGTGCTGTGCCCCTGATCGTAATGGGGTGGCCAGGAAGGGGAGCAGTTGTTTGTGGGTCTAATGACTGGGGGTTGAGCGAGGTGCAGAAGAGACACACTGATATTCGATCCGCTTGCAACTGCGTGATAAATCACCCTGCTGAAGTCCATTTCAGCAAGGGGGCCCTTAGGGGTCAAACATTTACACTTGGTGAAAGTCTGTTTGGGAGTTTAATAGGACAATCCCCCCTCTAAGTCCCAGTCGGCATTTGTTGTACTTCCTGTAACTGTTAATGCATAACGTGGTGGTCAAATAAAATGAATGTGGTTAGTTTAGTAGGTACAGGAAGTGTTACCACACGTATTGACCAATGCATTTCCATGGCTTTTTCATGAGCATAGCCACAGTAGAAAACATTAGTAAATATCACACTGACATAAGTATTCAGAGCCTTAACTCAGTACTTAGTTGAAGCACCTTTGGCAACGATTACAGCCAAACGTTTTTGGGTATGATGCGACAAACTTTGCACACCTGGATTTGGGAATTTTCTGCCATTCCTCTCTGCAGATCATCTCAAGCTCTGTCAGGTTGGATGGGGACCATCGGTGAACAGCCATTTTCAGGTCTCTCCAGAGATGTTCGATTCGGTTCCAGTCCGGGCTCTGGCTGGGCCACTCAAGGACAGTCATAGAGTTGTCCCTAAACCACTCTTGCGTTGTCTTGGCTGTGTGCTTAGGGTGATTTTTTTGACCAAGTTGAACCTTCGGGCCCAGTCCGAGGTCCTGAGCTCTCTGGACCAGGTTTTCATTAAGGATATCTCTGTATTTTTTGATGTTCAGCTTTCATTTATCCCTGACCAGTCCCCAATCCCTAACGCTGAATATCACCCCCACAGCATGATGCTACCACCACCATGCTTCACCATTGGGATGGTATTGCACAGGTGATGAGTGTTGCCTGGTTTCCTCCAGATATGACACTTGGCATTGAGGCCAAACAGTTCAATCTTCATTTCATCAGACCACATAATCTTGTTTCTCACAGTCTGAGAGTCCTTTAGGTGATTTCATGTGTCTTACACTGAGGAGAGGTTTCCGTCTGGCCACTCTGCCATTAAGCCCAGATCGGTGGAGTGTTGCAGTGATGGTCGTCCTTCTGCAAGTTTCTCCCATCTCCACTCATGATGTCTGGAGCTCAACCAGAGTGACCATCGGGTCCTTGCTCAGTTTGTCCAGGCGGCCAGCTCTAGGAAGAGTCCTGGTGGTTCCAAACTTCTTCCATTTAAGAATTATGGAGGCCACTGTTGCTCTTGGGAACCTTCAGTGCAGCCGAAATATTTTGTAGCCTTCCCCAGATCTGTGCCTTGACACAATCCTGTCTCTGAGCTCTGCAGGCAGTTCCTTTGACCTCATGGCTTGGTTTTTGCTCTGATATGCATTTTCAGCTGTGAGACGTTGTGTGTGTCTTTCTTAATCATGTCCAATCAATTGAATTTGCCACAGGTGGACTCACCTCCACTCAAAGATGATCCAGAGAAATGGGATGCACCTGACCTAGATTTCAAGAGTCATAGCAAAGGGTCTGAATACTTATGTCAATGTGATATTTCAGTTTTCTCTTTTTAATACATTTGCAAAATTTTTGCTTTGCAATTATGGGGTAAGGAGTTTGGTGCGAGCTTCTGCTGACAGTGCGTGCATCAGAGCACTTCACAAGCTCTTCAGGACAGGAGCTGCTCTGGTTGACGTCCGCGATGCAGCTCAGGGATGCTCAAAGTTCAACTGAATTACACACAAATGCACCGTTGACAACATTAAGCCTATACTCTATATTTGCTTAAATATCACATATTTGGGCATTAAAATATGACTGGAATTTGAAGTGCAACATAATCCCGGTTTGATCAATTAACCACGATATCCCCTTTTTCTCCCAATTTGGAATGCCCAATTCTCACTACTTAGTAGGTCCCCGTGGTGGCGCGGTTACTCGCCTCAATCCGGGTGCTGGAGGACAAGTCTCAGTTGCCTCCGCTTCTGATACCGCCAATCCGCACATCTTATCACGTGACTCATTGTGTATGACACCACGGAGACCAGGGCTGAACTGGGAAGAGAAAACGGCCCGGGATTTTACATGGCAACTCGCCCAAAAGTTGTCAGGGGGTGGGGGGGTGTTTTGCTGTCCTTTTCTGCATATCACGGCAGCGTTTTGTGGTCTGTTCTGCATAACTGCATTTGAGCTTATCGCGGCCCATTCGGCCTGTTTCGCGGCCGACCCACCGGCCCACTCAGTCCGCCCCAGTCCAATCCTGATCGCCCCCAAAGTGTGTTGGCACACCGGGAAAATGCTCGGTATGCCAGATTACCAGTCCAGCCCTGGTGGAGACTCACAGCATATGAAGACTCATGCTACTCTCTGAAAATCACCCTCAATTTACCATGCGCCACGTTGAGAGCGAGAACCACCTTATAGTGGCCACAAGGAGGTTACCCCATGTGACTCTACCCTCCCTAGCAACCGGGCCAATTTGGTTGCTAAGGAGACCTGGCTGGAGTCACTCAGTACGCCCTGGATTCAAACTCATGACTCCCGGTGTGATAGTCAGCATTAATACTTGCTGAGACAAACAAACAAATATAAAAAACAGTTATGGAGCCGCTGCACGGGATATGGGATGCCCGTTAACTGAACGTGTGTCTCATCATCACATAGGGTGTTTACAGTGTATATAGCTTCATATTAATGATAGTGATCTAGTTGTGTTTTTTGGTGCTGCTATTGTTTTGAAAGCTTTGATGTTGACATTATCCAACCCAACACCCGCTGATATTTACGGTTCATGTTTCAATGCCAGCAAACATTTGGCTGTTGGTGGAATAGGGGCATAAGACAATGATTGTCCCACCCGTGGCTACGCCAGTGCACTCAACCTGTTTCCTGGTCCGTGTCTTCCCCGTTCGAAGCTTGATGTACCGCGCAATCAGCTCGTTCCGTCCTGAAAACAAAACCAAATAAAGTAATTAACATATAAGTCAACACACTGCGACATTCGCAACCCTTTTTACTTATTTTACTGGGGCGGCACTTGATTTGACCCATCAGGAATTGATTCGATGGTGAAAAGTGGTCCTTCATGTGAAGAAGAGGACGTTATTTTGTCACACATTATACATTTGCACATATACAGTGAAATACATTTTCTTCACATTTCCCAGCTAAGCTAGGGTCAGCCATGATACAGCGCCCTTGGAGCAGATAGGGTCAAGGGCCTTGCTCAAGTGCCCAACATTGGCATCTTGGCAGTGCTGAGGCTTAAACCCCTGACCTTCTGGACAGAACCCAGAGCCTTACCCACCGAGCCACCACTTTCAACCGTTTCAGAGTTTTTTATTATTTGGAAGAACATGCACAGATGAATCATGCACAATAAGACCAGGAACGAGTTTAAGGAAAGTTAATTTTGATTTTGTGCATCCTTAAGCCTGCAACTCGAGACATAGCTCAGGTTTGTTACATGGCTGATGTTGCGGACAGATGGTGGATCGAAGCATGCACAGGGTTGACTAAAGATTCTTTACCATTGTCTGTAAATTACCTCTGTCTTCTTGTCATTTAATTGGAGACAGTTTTGTGCCATCCAGCTTTTAACCTCCTCCAAACATAACAAAAGTAAAATTGAATAGGTCCCAAAATAGGTCCCTGGGTGATTCCACAAGGTGCTAAAGAGGACAAAAAATACCGACCCTCACAGAGAAAGATCTGCCCTCAAGGTAGGACGAAAACCACTCTAATACTATACCTTGGAAGCCCACAACCTGCCTTAAGTGACTAATGAGAATCTCATGGTCTGTTGTTCAAATGCTGCACTGAGATCCAACAAGAATAAAGTAGCATCATTACCCGAATCACCAATGAGTAAAAGGTCATTGGCAACCCGTAACAGTGCTGACTCCAGCCCTAAAGCCAGATTGAAATTGATCCAAAACATTATTCCTAACTAGAAAATCATTCAGCTGAGCAAGAACCACCTTCTCCAGAATTTTGGACAAACATGGTAGCAAGGTAATCGGTCGATAGTTTGTCAAATCCAAAGGGTCTCAGCTAGGCTTCTTAAGAAGAGGCTGAACCATCACTTGCTTAAAGCACAGAGGGACTGTCCCACCTGAAAGACTGCTGTTTATGGTAGACGCGAGGGAACAACGTCCCAGGGACAAGCCGAAGGCTTCAGGTGACCAATAATGTCCTTCATATCCGAACCAGAATCTAGGTCAAGCTGATCGAAGATCTCATCACTAATAGTAGGCACTACAGGGTCTTGAATCGGAGGATAAAACTAGACCTGATTCCACTGATTTTATCAACCAAAAAAATAGTCATAATTATGAGATAAATCATAATTATGAGATAAAAAAAGTCATAAATCTGAGATAAATCATAATTATGAGATAAAAAAAGTCATAAATCTGAGATAAATCATAATTATGAGATAAAAAAGTCATAAATCTGAGATAAATCATAATTATGAGATAAAGTTTTAAATCTGAGATAAATCATAATTATGAGATAAAAAAGTCATAAATCTGAGATAAATCATAATTATGAGATAAAGTCATAAATCTGAGATAAATCATAATTATGAGATAAAAAAAGTCATAAATCTGAGATAAATCATAATTATGAGATAAAGTCATAAATCTGAGATAAATCATAATTATGAGATAAAGTCATAAATCTGAGATAAATCATAATTATGAGATAAAAGTCATAAATCTGAGATAAATCATAATTATGAGATAAAGTCTTAAATCTGAGACAAATCATAATTATGAGATAAAGTCATAAATCTGAGATAAATCATAATTATGAGATAAAAAAAGTCTTAAATCTGAGATAAATCATAATTATGAGATAAGTCATAAATCTGAGATAAATCATAATTATGAGATAAAGTCATAAATCTGTGATAAATCATAATTATGAGATAAAAGTAAAAACTGATATAAAAAATCATAATGAGATTTAGAAAAGTCACAATTATGAGATTTAAAAAAATCTGAGATAGAAAATCAAGAGATAAAAAATTATGAGATAAAAATAATTTGATTCAAAATCATAATTATGAGATAAAAAGTCAGAAATCTGAGATAAATTATAATTATGAGATAAAAGTCATAAATCTGAGATAAATTATAATTATGAGATAAAAGTCAGAAATCTGAGATAAATCATAATTATGAGATAAATGTCATAAATCTGAGATAAATCATAATTATGAGATAAAAATCATAAATCTGAGATAAATCATAATTATGAGATAAATCATAATTATGAGATAAAATCATAATTATGAGATAAATCATAATTATGAGATAAAGTCATAAATCTGAGATAAATCATAATTATGAGATAAAAGTCAGAAATCTGAGATAAATCATAATTATGAGATAAATGTCATAAATCTGAGATAAATCATAATTATGAGATAAAAAATCATAAATCTAGATAAATCATAATTATGAGATAAATCATAATTATGAGATAAAATCATAATTATGAGATAAATCATAATTATGAGATAAAGTCATAAATCTGAGATAAATCATAATTATGAGATAAAGTCATAAATCTGAGATAAATCATAATTATGAGATAAAGTCATAAATCTGAGATAAATCATAATTATGAGATAAAGTCTTAAATCTGAGACAAATCATAATTATGAGATAAAGTCATAAATCTGAGATAAATCATAATTATGAGATAGTCTTAAATCTGAGATAAATCATAATTATGAGATAAAGTCATAAATCTGAGATAAATCATAATTATGAGATAAAAAAGTCTTAAATCTGAGATAAATCATAATTATGAGATAAAAGTCATAAATCTGAGATAAATCATAATTATGAGATAAAGTCATAAATCTGTGATAAATCATAATTATGAGATAGATCATAATTATGAGATAAAATCATAATTATGAGATAAGTCATAAATCTGAGATAAATCATAATTATGAGATAAAGTCATAAATCTGTGATAAATCATAATTATGAGATAAAAGTAAAAACTGATATAAAAAATCATAATGAGATTTAGAAAAGTCACAATTATGAGATTTAAAAAAATCTGAGATAGTAAATCAAGAGATAAAAAATTATGAGATAAAAATAATTTGATTCAAAATCATAATTATGAGATAAAAAAGTCAGAATTCTGAGATAAATTATAATTATGAGATAAAAGTCATAAATCTGAGATAAATTATAATTATGAGATAAAAGTCAGAAATCTGAGATAAATCATAATTATGAGATAAATGTCATAAATCTGAGATAAATCATAATTATGAGATAAAAATCATAAATCTGAGATAAATCATAATTATAAGATAAATCATAATTATGAGATAAAATCATAATTATGAGATAAATCATAATTATGAGATAAAGTCATAAATCTGAGATAAATCATAATTATGAGATAAAAGTCAGAAATCTGAGATAAATCATAATTATGAGATAAATGTCATAAATCTGAGATAAATCATAATTATGAGATAAAAAAATCATAAATCTGCGATAAATCATAATTATGAGATAAATCATAATTATGAGATAAAATCATAATTATGAGATAAATCATAATTATGAGATAAAATCATAAATCTGAGATAAATCATAATTATGAGATAAAATCATAAATCTGAGATAAATCATAATTATGAGATAAAATCATAAATTTGAGATAAATCATAATTATGAGATAAAATCATAAATCTGAGATAAATCATAATTATGAGATAAAATCATAAATCTGAGATAAATCATAATTATGAGATAAAGTCAGAAATCTGAGATAAATCATAATTATGAGATAAAGTTATAAATCTGAGATAAATCATAATTATGAGATAAAAAGTAAATTATTATATTAAAAAGTTTAGGATAAAAAAGTTAAAATATTGAGATACTAATTCATAATTATGAGATAAAAATTGTGAGATTAAAAGTAACAAATCTGAGATAATAAATCATAATGAGATTTAGAAAAGTCACAATTATGAGATTTAAAAAATCTGAGATAGTAAATCAAGAGATAAAAAATTATGAGATAATTCAAAATCATAATTATGAGATAAAAAAAGTCATAAATATGAGATAAAAAGTAAATTTTTAGATCAAAAATCATAATTTTAAGATAAAAAGTCCATTTTTAGATACTAAGTCATAAGTTTAAGGAATAAAAAGTTGAAATTATAAGATATTATGTTAATTATGAGATTCAAAGTCAATTTATGACATACTACAGTAAATCATAATTACAAGGAAAAAGTCCAAATTAAGACCTCATGATATGAAATAAATTCATAATTACGAAATATCATATTTATCAGTTTTGATCCCGTTCGCTTTTATTAAATGAAAAAGATGCAATGAAAGTGAATGGTGACTGACATCTCCTTTTGTGCACCACTGAACGCTGAAAGAAAGTCAAACAGGAACAACATGAGGGTGAGTGAATGATGACAGAATATTCATTTTTGGGTGAACTATTCCTTTAAAGTGGACATCTGGTGTACAGGAAGTTCATTATCAGCGTGAAAAGGTGTCGCTCCAGTGTTGGTAATGGCGTGAGGAGGTGAGCATCTTCGCACATGTCAAGGTGATCTAAGGGGGACATTTTTGTCAGGCAGTAAAAGTGGACGGATTCAATCGGAGATGCCAAGCGTGTTTCTAGCTTCTCGAAGGCATAGACCGAGATCTCACTTTCATCTTGATGTGGTACATGTGCGTGCAGATTTTCCACAAATAAATCTTTGATATTCCATGATGATAGTGACAGTGTGTGGTTTAAAAGGCCCGTGAATTAGGTCCTCCAAAGATTAGTTCACCCTAAAATGAAAGTTCTGTCATATTTTATTCACCCTTATGTCGTTCCAATCCCCCACACACACACACAGTGTCCAGTTTGAAGTTCAGAAATGGGCTGAAACAAAGTTGGTGTCAAGCAGAAGTACCACAACTCCCACAATGACCTCATAAATCTATACCTCTCTCTCTCTCGCTCTCGCTCTCTCACTTCCTCCCTCCCTATATCTCTCTCTCCCTCTCCCTCTCCCTCTCTCTCTCTCCCTCCCTCCCTATATATCTCTCTCTCTCTCTCTCTCTCTCTCTCTCCCTCCCTATATATCTCTCTCCCTCTCTCTCTGTCTCCATCCCCTCACCTCTCCCTCTCTCTCTCCCTCCCTCCCTATATCTCTCTCTCCCTCTCTCTCCATCCCCTCACCTCTCTCTCTCTCTCTCCATCTCTCTATCTCTCTCTCTCCCTCCCTCCCTATATATCTCTCTCTGTCTCCATCCCTCTCTCTCTCTCTCTCTCTCTCTCTCTGTCTCCATCCCTCCCTATATCTCTCTCCCACTCTCTCTCTCTGTCTCCATCCCCTTACCTCTCTCTCTCTACCTCCCACTCTCTCTCTCCCTCTCTCTCTCTCCCTCCCTATATCTCTCTCTCTCCCTCTCAATCTCTCCCTCCCTCCCTCCCTCTCTCTCCCTCCCTCCCTATATCTCTCCCCTCTCACTTTCTCTCTTCCTCCTCTTCACATTCCAGTCATTCTTGATCTGTGAGTCGTCCAGCATCTGCTTAGCTCAAATAAACACACACACACACACACACACACACACACACACACACACACACATATGCTATCTATGGGAAGCACCACAGACATAAACAGTTTTATATGAAGCCCATTATAATGACTAAACACTAACCCTGTTTTTGTTTGTTTTTGAAATAAAAAGTATTTTTATGTATTCTAAAAAGACACAATTAACAAGTAAACAAGTACACAAACTTTTGAATAAAACTTTATTTGGGACAAAAAGAAAAATAAGCACATCAGTAGATGTATTTACTGAAAAACAATACAAAATACTTATTAAGAAAATGATGTTTATTTATGTTTACATAAAATGGTTTATGTTTATTTCACTCTGTTTAGATGATTATAGTTTTAAACATGTAATAACTTGTGTTTGTGTTTATTATGGATTTTCATACATTATAGAAAGTCTAAAACAGACAGTCAAATCTATATAGGAAAGACATTTGAGAAGTATTACAAAAATAAATGACGATTTGAGAATAATAATAATAAAAAAGTCTCGATATAGCGAAGTGTGTTCATTAAACAGCAGAAGCATGTCATTTAATGAAATTATATATATAGTCACATGCGCGCCACAGAACGAATGAGAGGCTCTGTCATCTCCTTTGCACACACACAAGCAGGCGAGCACACAAATACAACACACACTACTAATGCTTGATTTTCATGTAGTGTGTCCAATAGTATCCATCTGCTGAGACGCAGAGTAGTGTATTTAGTGTATAATTGGCTCAAATGACCGTTTTCACCATTGAAGCTCGGAGATTTCATCTCGCATGTCATGGGACGCTTGATGTAACAAACCTTTCACAAACAGGAAGAACTTCAAAGGTCTTTCAAAATAAAAGCCCCACTGAAATAAGAGCTCTATTCAACCGAATGCGTAAAAATTAAATGGTTATATTATTAGTAATATTATCTGTAAGCAATATCACATAAGCAAGTGTGCTGAATATCAGCATGTTGTGATTCAGCCATGGCAGCTTTTTGCCTCAGATAATCAGATTGTTTTATATATATATATATATATATATATATATATATATATATATATATATATATATATATATATATATATATTATTATTGTTGATATATTATTATTGTCTCTATATTGTTGAAGATTATTTATTTTAATTTGATTAAAGCTGTAGTATGTATCTGATTAAACACAATTTGATTATAACATTTAATTAAAATATTTAATATGGAATCCAGATTTTTTTTTAAAGAAATGTCATAATTGGTATCTATAAACCTTTATGCATTTCTTTTAATTTCATATTTTATTTTTTGTATATATATATATTTTTTTTTTTTAAGTTTTGAGTTAGTATCAATACTGAGGTACCAGGGCTGGTATCATACCGAAGCTAAAAGTTTGGTATCGGAGCAACTCTAACAAAAAGCAAAAAAAATTGTAAATGTTTTATTTTATTGTTAATTAAAAATGAACCCCTGGGACATAAGAGTGTCAGTTCAAACACTATTCAATCGACTATTCGGCGATTATTGTACCGATTAATCGTTAGATCTTAACTGATTATTCAGCTTGTACCCCGAATTAAAATGTTGTATTAAACGTGCTTACTAACAATAAACAGGACAAAATCATCTCTTAAAAATACTGTAAATGACATTCACTGAATTAAAGGGGGTACTTTTATTAAGTTTAATTCAGTAAAGAAATTCACTGCAAAAAATCCTCTTGTTATCAAGTGTTTTTGTCTTGTTTTCCATTTAAAATGGTCTAAAAATCCTTAAAACAAGAAACATTTACTTGAGAAGCAACTTGTTTGATATTTAGACTTGCTTTTGGAGAATGTATCTTAAATATAAGTGTATGTTTCGCTTGGTTATACTTCTGCGAGTGCAGTAAAAACAAAATATACTTATATTCAAGATCTATTCTCTAAAAGCAAGTCTAAATATCTTTTATGCCGCTTCTCAGGTGAATGCATATTTTTTTAAAGGATTTTTAGATATTTGTATTTTTTATATTATATTCAACATTCTCAGACAAAAAAACAATTCTCCTGCATTTTAGCTGCTAAAGTAAATGTACGTTGTTTTAAAGGAGTTTTAGATATTTATATTGGAAAACAAGCCAAAACAAAAACAAATCATAAACTTATTTTGTTGCCGTGTATAATGGGGGTGAAGACTTCCTCTCACACCTTTCTGTTCACTTCAGTACATCTTTAACTCACAAAAACATGAACTTTCTCTTAAAGCTGAGTATTGCCAATTTACTTCAGGATAAGAAACACACAGTGACACATGTATTATGATGCAATAAGTCGCGAGCAATCATGTTATAATCTAGCTGCATTAAGTGTGTGCGCTCGAGGGACGAGCGTACCATGACAGAGTGTGCATGAGCCGGGTGCAGTTTCAATCTCTCCCCCTTAGATCGGGACATTTGCGCAACTCATATAAGAGAAATGGCAGTTTCGGAGTTTGTAGTCATTTGCATGATCAGCTTCTGTATTATTTTAACTTTATTAAAGCTATAACGCATTAACTATAACTGCATTTAAGATGTAACGCCGGGGTGTTTCCTTTAAAGAGCTCCGGCTCCACTTATGCTACAACGAGAGTGCATCTGTGTTTACTTATTAGGTATTTTTGTATTATTCCCTCGTACTTTGCGATCTACATCAGCTGAAGCTGTTTGGAAAGTTTCGAGTGCATCTGTGATCCGTGTAATTCTCAGGCACGAGCTGAAGTGCTGCTCTCATGCGTCATCATTAGAGTTTAATGTGATCTCGTGTTACGTTAAATGCGACGTTATTGTCGACGTTGTTGATATTGTTTACAAATCGTTTCAGCCCTACACTCATGAACAACGTGAGCAAATGACAGATGGACAAGCAGACAAATAAATATTTGGGAAATTAAATACTAAATAGAAGCTCTGAGGTACTTCCTCAAAGTTGAGACGTCCATGGGAGTGTGTGTGTGTGTGTGTGTGTGTGTGTGTGTGTGTGTGTGTGTGTGTGTGTGTGTGTGTGTATGTGTGTGTGTGTGTGTGTGTGTGTGTGTGACCATCAAGCCCCCTCAGAAACACCCAAGTTTCCTGCACTGAGGGCCACCGAGAGGTCACGACCCAACCATGCCCTTACCAAAACAAAGAGCAAGAGCTCTCTTCAGTTTGACAACAAAACAGCGACTCATTAAAACCACAGACTTAAACCAATCTCTAACATACCTGTGAAAGTACAAAACTATGTGAAAGAGTGAGCTTACATTCTCTCTCTCTCTCTCGCTCATCTATTTGACATAAGACCACTAATGAAGGGTCGAGCCGCAGTAACGTTTAGGCAAACTCTGCAACACTCCATCTGCATACACTCATTGACTCCTGCGTGAATATCAGGCTGGGTTTGGAATAGTATGCTACCACTTTACTTGTTATTTACTTATCACGTGGCTTGTTGAGCACGTTACCGCGGAGACAAAGCACATGTGGAGGCTTCCCGCCATCCACCGCTGCATCCACGCGCAACTCACCACGCATCCCACCGAGAGCGAGAACCACATTATAGCGACCACACGGAGGTTACCCCATGTGACTTTACCCTCCCTAGCAACCGGGCCAATTTGGTTGCTTAGGAGACCTGACTGGAGTCACTCAGCACACCCTGGGATTCAAACTCACGGCTCCAGGGGTGATAGTCAGCGTCTTTACTCACCCAGGCCCCGTGATTTAGTTTTTGAATAAAAATATCGAGAAGATATTTCTTGCATATCGCCCAGCCCTAACATATTTATTTAAACACATTCAAAGCCATTACCCTTCAGAAGCAGCTGAACTGGGTCCTGGGATGAAAGGTAATTAAACACCAACATTAAACACGCAACAACCCACAATAAGTGATGTTTTTGCCCGGACAACGAAATTCTCGACTGGTAGCCCATGATGGACAGAATGCACAGGTGAAGTTGGTTCATTGCCAAAGAGATGTTGCCCTTCACATCTGAACATCCCACATTTTAATTGCACTTCATTTTTTTCGGTTTCATTTGAAGTTTTAGTTAAAACTAATTAAGTACAAATTAAGTTCAAACTTTTAAATCAAGCAGCCTTGAGTTATAGGCTATTGCTAAACGAAACGTTCCCCATAGTAGCATGTAGCGTCCAACCAGCGGTAATACCGGTGTTAGTCGGCTTGAATGTGAACACCGCAGCGGTGTTAAAATGATGATATCGTGGCAAGTCTTATCCATATGGTGCACAGTATGCAAACGTTCAGTTTGCATGGAAATGATGACCTAAAGTTCAACATTTGCCAAAATGTGCATGTGGCAGGACGGAGGGTGGGGCCGGGTCGTAATTCTACACACCCGGTCGATCTCCCACAGTGCATAATACAACAGATCACACAGCTTTTGTACTTTTTAATTGTACTAAATATATTAGCTCAACTATTGCAGCTTAAAGGGATGGTTTACCCAAAAACTGACTAGAAATCTGGTTGGGTTTGTGGCGTTATTTCTCTTAAAAACTCTCAAACATAAATTCTCAGCCTCACACAGCTGAGATTTCTCACATTAAAACAAGTATTCCTTCCCGAACATGGAAAAATGTCCATTTAATGACAACTTTTTTATCAACTTTCGAGCAGGTGGATAAGTGCTCCATGATGAGGGTACTTATCTTGCAATGGGATGCTTGGGAGCCAATAAACCATGGCAAATGTATTTCCTTTCAACGGCTGTGTGTAATTTTACGGGTCGTGAGAGTGCAGCGGGTGAATGCATTACGGTACAGTGACGACGAAAGCCAAGGAATGTTTTCTTTGGCAAAGTCTGTTGAATTTTAGCCCAGCACATCAAAAAGCGAGACAATCTCTGTGACGGTACTGTTAGCGGGATAATAACTCAAATGTGTGCCACAAAGGCCAATGAGTTTGCAATGAAAAATATGCCACTTATACTTTGTTGTTGTGCTCTTAAAAAAATGCACTCGTTTCCCAAAGTTGTGGAGGAGACATACGTGCACTGAATGTTTCATACAGGTCCCGTGCAGCAGAAGAACCTCTGGAAAAGGGTCACGAGTGCGTTGTGGGAATTCCTGTCATTTTTTAACGCTTAGCACTGTAGATTGTCGTTATTTGCTTGATTGTCTGAAACGGCTGCGGTCAAACGCAGCTATGAATGAAGCTCTATCTGGGTTTTGCTCATCTTTGTGACCTCGGGAAAATTGGGAGCAGGTGGTGTCCTCGCAAGAAACCCAGAGAAGTGAAGGAACGTAACTTTCACCAGTTTGACCAGTGACAGAATGGCCTAAAGTACAAAGTATAGCGTTAATACGAACAGGGGCTTGCGGTGACAAAGCAACCGGAAGTCGTTTTTAATTGGAGTTAATCAGCGCAAACATCTTATATTTATAATATAACGCTGGTAATGGCAAATCGACTCAGAGTCACTAGCTTAACAGGTTTAGAAAGGTGTAATTGATAACTATCGAGTGATAGCAGTGATGAGTGATTTGCCTAAGATGACAGCGAGCGATGCCAAGCTCGATGTAATCCCGGTGTAAATCTTATCATCATTTAGGAAGAGGCAACACAGAGCAGCTGGATGTGAACTGAAAGAGAACACACACACACACACACACACACACACGTGCGCAAATGCCGGTTCAGGGTCGCAACTCACAAATGGGGGCTACAGAAACAGGTGCAAACCTCACTGTCACACCCCCCCACCTTTTGTGTTTATTTGTCCCTCTCGGTTGCACATGTTCGAAGGGTAAACGTCCATTCTCGGGTCGGGTTACACCCTCGCTGCCTTGAACTCCCGTGGCGTGCCATTCCAGGCAAACTTTGCCGCTCCCAAACCACCGCTCACCCGCGGCCCCTACTCTTGGGGCGACAAACCCACACCAAATGTCTCCTTTTGCCCTCTATGACCCTCCGTTGCCACCTGCCCTAACCCTCTGCGGTGATATTGAGATGGTTTTATGAAGCTTTATGAAGTATCACAGTTGATCAGGGTGGTAGCCATAGAGAGTCTCTGTATCTGCAGACTTTGCAAACTCACTGGAAAGGCACAATCTTGGAATATTGTGTTTTAGTAACTCAAAATTCATTGCAGGAATTCTGTTTAATTGGATGCTGAGACAAAATATGTAATGGCCTCTTTGCTTGTAAAAGCAGGTACATGGTGTCTCTTTTTCTGGTGGTCCAAGATGGTCTACCAGGAAGATGCCAAGCTAACCAGTTGGTAGTCCCGTCTAATCAACCATCAAGATCAGCTTGGACCAGCTTATATCAGCCAGAAACTGTATAAAACCAGCTAACATAACATAAGCTGGTTTTACCTGTTTTTTAACTTCTGCACCTCCAATGGCCCCCAAACACATTTGCAAAAATAATGATTGTTTCCAACGAAGTTTCCCAAATGCTTTCTCAGTTTTGCCATCGCAAGTAACATTGCGTCTACCAATGCCGTGAGTTTTGGGGCAGAACTACCTGTGGGGAAACTAGTTGGAGTCATTATTTTGGCAATTCCATTGTGTGTCTCTTTGAAATCACCTATAGACAGCAGAGAGATAAAAGGGGAGGAGCATACCGTACATCTTGCCCTCGTCGGAGAGGATAATCTTGCGTCGGCCGCAGGGCGGATAGATCGTAAGCGCCTCATGAAAGCTTTGCTCGATGTCTGGACTCCATATGCCTTCTGCATCAGTCTCTAGTGCCTTATCCAATCCCTCGCTGAGCTCCTCGCTAGCGCCCCCTGGAGAGGGCGCTGATACCCACTCGGACGACAGGGTGGTGGAGGGAGAGCACAAGATGCCTTAGTGGATACAGATGGAGGGCAAAGGCTCTGGGAATGGGTATGGTAGGTAAATGAAGGACTCTCACCGGCCTGAAGCGAGGCAGGTACTAAATTCTGAAAATGGAAGAAAGACTAGTTAAATTAAGTTTTTAACTAGATAGGTCAAATCTGTCAAGATAAACGTTGATGTAGGCTTGAAAAAACCTCATAAGACAAAGAAACGTACTAATTCGTTTTAGTTTGAAAATGCATTGATTTTGCTATCTTAACGACTCTCTTTCGCATTGTGGGTTTGTTTACATTTGAATTTTTTTTTGGACAATTGGAATTAATAGTCTTTGCCCCTTTGAACACTCAGACACTGTAACAATGAGTTCAAAATGTGTCAGATGGTGCGTTCAGGTCATGTCGTTATGATCGTATATAGTTGAGTTGAGTGCATATGAACGGCAACACACAAAGTCGTAATTACAAGCGGGAAACTTGGGATTTTCTTTGAGCACTGACTTTCCGAATTGGGGGCGTGTCGATTTAAGACTCAAGCCGGAAGCTCATTTTTATTGGTAATAATTCGGTTTTACTTGTGGATTTTGAATATACAGTTTATGTATTGCATTTCCTGTACTAATAATGTAGAATAATGATAAAGCTTATCAGAAAGTAAGACTCATTTATGTGGTTTATGAAGTGACAGACTTGTGCAACAAAAAACATTTCCCATCATTAGCCTATGAATGATAAAATACATAAAGCATGAATGAAATGCCTAATGCGTGGTGTCACCTCTTCATTTTATTGTATTA